>NW_026688182.1:300000-377653 GCF_030445035.2 Dasypus novemcinctus | reverse complement strand
TGTTTTTATTAAGCTCCTCCGAAAAGCTTGATTTGAGGAGGGAGGGGGACTGTGCCTGTCTTAGGTCGGGATTGCGCCCAGCCGGGCAATGCTCGTGCCACACAGGTGGCCAGTCTTACCCGTCATGGGGAAGCGTGGCAGCAAAAGGCCGTGTCCCTGCCTTAGGTTGACTGGCGGGCCGATCCCGTTGCCCGTCATTGGCTAACCAGTCCAGCGCCTCGATGGAATGTTGGTGGCCTTAGATAAACAGGGCGGGGGAGGGGAAAGGGTAAGGGTAAGGGGTTAGGATGGGCGGTGAGAAGGGGTAGGGCAGGGGAGCTGGGGCTTGGGTGCGTTGAGAGGTGGCTGGCCATTTGGGGAGGATGGCAATTAATGGAGACTCCTGGTGCGTCTTCGTCGGTGGTGCAGATTCGCTGGTACCGGACCTGGATGGGCTTACTAAGGACAGAGTTAACTTGATTTTTGACAAGCCGGACAATTCGCCTGATGATCCAGGGTCCTAGGGCTAATAGGAGGACAAGGGTGAGGAGCAGGCCTAGAAAGGGGAGAAAGTAGAAAGGATTCCATTGGGCAGCCCCCAAGAGAAAGACCATCCGGCTTCACATTCCTGCTTTCTCTTGCGGAGGCCCTCCCTAACTTGTGCAAGGTTATCTCGAATGAGGCCAGAGTGGTTAGCATAGAAGCAGCATTTTTCTCCTAATGCTGCACAGAGCCCCCTTCTTTTAGGAGGAGGAGGTCTAGGCCCCTGTGGTTTTGGAGAACGACCTCGGACAGGGAGTTGAGAGATGTTTCAAGGTGGGCCATGGAAGTCTCAAGGCGGGCGATGTCTGCATCGACAGCTTGCCTAAGGGTTGAAAAGGAATTATCTTGGAGGCTGAGAGCTGCAGCTCCAGTGGCTGCGCCGGCAAGACCTAGAAGGGTGGCAATTGTGATGGCGGTGAAGACTTCCTGTTTCTGCTCGTGCTGTGGGGAGCTGAAGTGCTGCCAGGAGTCAAAGAATTGGTTATCAGTATGAAAGAGAACACGGGGAGCAATGAGTATGAGCACACAGGTGTCGCTGGTGGAGTTAAGGGTTTGAACATTGAGACATGGAGTGAGGCCAGAGGAAGAACATAGCCATTTGGTATTATTAAGGGGAATTAGGAACTTAGTGGCTGCATTAGGGGTGTGAGTTAGGCTGCAGAGGGACTGCATGGAGGGGAGAACTTTGCCGCCGATTTTTATTATACAGAGTCCAGTCTGGGAAACTGATCGGAGGGTGAGTCCTCTTTTTGTTTGGTTCCAATTGCAAGAGGTACCAGTGGAGTCTGGGGAGGTGCGATAGGTGCCGTTGGTAGCTATGGCTTCATAGAAGGGAGCCTCGGCGGAAAAGCAGAGCCAGCAATGTTGTGTAAGGTTGGGCTGGGATAAGTTTAAGGAGATAAATGATGCATTGAGGAGGGCTACAAGAGGGTTGAGGGGTGGCAGGGTTTGGCGGTGGGGAGGATACCTAGTGATGGAAGGATTTAAGGTGGTAGCGGGAGGAGAAGGAGAAACAGAGGGAGGAGGGGGAGGCCGTGTGTGGGGAGGATTGAGAACTTGATTTGGGCCCATGGCAGCGGATTGAATTTTTCTTTATAATGAAAAAGGCACCGTAATCATAGTTGCTCATGTAAAGTCGGGCTCCCCAGGTGCGGCCCTGTAGCCAGCCTGCATTTTTAGGGTTTTTGACAGTGAGCGTAATGCTGCTCCAGTAGGGCTTAATGCTGCTCCTGTGACTTTTATCCTTAAAAGAAAGGGAGAGGTAGGGGTCCCTATTGGGAGCTCCCGACCATTCGTGGGCCATGGTTTCGCACCCCCAGGAGGGGCAGTAATAGTGCGTTGGGTCATGGCAGCCTCTGGCCGTGGAAGGGCAGATATAGAAGCCTGAGACTTCATGATTATAGGGGCCATCAAGGCCTGTAAGTGAGCTGTATCAACACCGGTGAGTCTTGTGTGTAACGTCTACGAGGGAACTGATGACAGGAAGGTTGGCAAGATTACATATGTGCACTGTGAAGGAGGGAGCACCCGCAGTAATGTTATTAGCGAGGAGCTTTTCCTGCTGCCAAAGAGAGAGTGTCCAGTTAAAGGGCCGATGGCTTATACTAGCCTGGTCCGTAGTGGAGGGGAGCAGAGCTAACATGAAAAGCAGGAGAGAGTGTAGATTTTTAGGTTTTTTGTTTGAAGCCAAGGTGCGGACAGCAAGCTGTACTAGCTGTCCAAGGAGGAGGGTGTCATGAGCTGGATCTGCGGCCATATTTAGCCTCTCCATCCGATGGGCGAGTGCTCTCATCATCCATCCTTGGAACCTGCTGCTGGCCGGTGGTGGGTTTGACATTTTTTTCGGGGATCCAGAGTGGCTGGGAGGCATTTTCTGGAAAGACACAAGCAAACCCTCTGCCTTGGGTGAGAAGGGGACTGGGTCCCTGCCAATTGTTTGTTTCTGGGTCCTTCCAAAACACCATCGGGGCAACTGTTGGTGCGTAGGAGGGGCCCCAATGCTTATGGAGGGGGAAAAACCTGTTTTTATCAAAGGAGAGGAGGTTTATGTGAATGAGGCAGGCAGTGATAATGTCGCCTGGTTGACTATGTGGGTGTAGATCCTTCTCTTATTGAATTTGCACTTTGAGCTGGCGGTGGATGCATTCTACTATAGCCTGCCCTTGGGGGTTGTATGGAATGCCGAAGTGATTAGTAACGTTGTAGAGCTGGAGAAATGCAGCGAATGAGGAGCTGCGATACCTAGGCCTATTATCGGTTTTTAAATCCCATGGGACTCCCATGAATAAGATGGCTTGCCGCAATGCTTTAATGCAATGCTTGGCTGTTTCCCCCGGTAAGGGGACAGCGTAGCAAAGGTGAGAAAAGATGTTGACTGTGACATGGACATACTTGAGGCGCCCAAATGACCGCACATGGGTGATGTCTATTTGCCATCGGGAGTTTGGCTTGAGGCCGCGGGGGTTGACCCCTTGTGGCTGCAACAGTCTAAGCGGCAAGAAGGGGGTGCATGTTTTACAGGCCCGCACCAAATGCTTGCACGTTTCCTTGAGGAGGCCTGGCAAAAGACGTTGAAGTGAGGCTGCTGAAAAGTGGAACTTAGAATGGAGAAGTTTGGCTTGATTGACCAAGTCTCCAACAGTGGCTATTGTATGGGTGGAGATGGCTTGGTAGGCAGCAGAATTACCCGCGGCTAGAGGCCCGGACAGCCCTGAATGGCTGCGAATATGAGAAATGTACTATGGCTGTGTGCGGAGCTTGAGCTCTCGCTGCAAGGCATGGAGTGCTTGATCAATGGGCGTGTCACGTGGAAAGAAAACAGCATGGGCAATAACTGAACAAACTTGCAGGGCGTACTATCAGTGAAGATGTTGACGGGCTCATTGCCGTGGTGTTGGAAGGCAGTGAGGATGGCTAGTAGCTCACCCACCTGAACCGATCCGGGATGGGTTTGGCAGTAAACGGTTGGCAAGTCACGACTGGGAGAGTAGGCAATATAAGTAAACTTGGTCTTAGAGGCATCCGTGAAGACAGTAGTGGAGTTGAAGAGAGGCTTGGAGCCAGGGAAAGGGTGGTATAGTGGGGAGAGGGGGAGCCTTGTGAGGCCCTGGAGCAACTTGTGTGTGTGGGGGTAATGGCAGTTAAAGGTCCCGTGGAAGATTTCTAGAAGAATTTGAGCACGGGGGTTTTCAGAGAAAAGGGCAGTGGTGTGCTTATCAGTAAGGCATACATATTCAGAATCAGAGACAATATTCAAGGACTCTTAAAACATTTGTAAAACTTTAATGATGGCTCAAAGCTCTGTGCATTGAGCAGATGAATAAGGAGTTGGCTAAACCTGTTCTTTTTGGAAAGTAACACATGCTGTTTTTTTTTTTTATGCTGCTTTTTCATTACTATTACTATTAGTAAATACTGTACAAGATGGTTGGGCTATGCACATAGCCTTGAAAAGCACTGCAAAAGTTTATTGTTGGGTTCTTACAGATAAAGGAATGCAGCTGGCTTGATTTGTGTAGGACACTAAAGAGAGTCTCAGCAAGTTTTAAAACAAAGTGATAGCAATACAGCTGGACTTTAACTTTTTGTAACAAACTAGCAGTATTTGGGACTGCTGCATACTGGTGTTGTTACTTTAACCTATGATAAGAGGTTGTTTTTGTGACATATACTCTTTTATAATAATTAAAACCATAATTAACTACATTGTACTTTTCTTTAATATTATGCTGAAATATTGGTAACTTTATACACTTTTAGGCATTCATAGAAACTTTTTATCCATACGACTTTAATTAATAGAGGGTTTAAGGGAAGAAAAAGTTGTTAATTTTATAACACTGTAAAACACTTTTATTTAGCTTATAACATATTAAATGAACTTAATTATTACTTTAATTTTTCTTTCAAGGTAAAAGAACAAATCTCTTATAATTAGTTTGGAACAAAAGGCCACTGTTCAGGATTAGGTCTTGAGAAAGCAGTTTTGAACGTTATGTTCCTTTAAGAGATAAAGCTTTCTTTCTTGGAACACCGAGGAAACGATAAGCACAAGAAACATAAGACAGACTCTCTTTGTATACTGACTGAGGATAAGAACTTTTATCAAAACAGATTAATGGTGAGAGGCCTTGAGAAAGAACAAACATTTTCAACTTTGCATCAGCATACTACCCGACACTAAAGCTTGTAAAATTTTATAGATAGACCCATTAAATTTTATTTAACTTTAACTGTAAAAATTCTTTGTCCATTAATCTT
Source organism: Dasypus novemcinctus (assembly GCF_030445035.2). NCBI lineage: Eukaryota > Metazoa > Chordata > Mammalia > Cingulata > Dasypodidae > Dasypus > Dasypus novemcinctus. The sequence continues at coordinate 372,871 of NW_026688182.1, read as the reverse complement.
CTGCAGTTTTAGCATTCACTCAGGTTTCGTCCTATACTCTACTTTTTCCAATAGTCAATTATTTTATTTCAGGACAAAATTATTTTCTGTTTCCTTAATAATAAAAACACATTCCATATAGCCTACATCAAAGTTATCAAGCAAACCTCTTATAACAATACTGTGAACATTAAACAAGCTTGTTAAAATAATGAACTTTTCTTTAAATACTTAGTAGCATGCAATATTAGAAACAGTTTTCTAGAAGCAAGTTGGCAGGGGAGGCTGGTTGCTGCCAATCTTTCCTGTTATAAAATTACCTTTTATTATTATCATCATCAATTCAGTTTTATATATATTTAAGAATGACCTTTTGGAATTAACCATTTAATACTTTAATGTAAACAATGCTTTATTAAACCTTTTATTTATAACCATATAGACTATTGAAGACAATTTTTATGTTTATAGAACACATTCCCTTACTTAAAGTTATCACAATACCTTTTACAGCTTGCCATCTGCAAATTAAGTTTCAAGAGTTCATGAAAAATTAGCCATCCTACTTTAGGACAAAATACGCCTTTTTGCAAAACTTATTACATTTCAGTTAGCATTTTCACAAACTTTTAATCTTTTTTAATATTCATATATAAATTTTACATTCTTTATATTATCCTGTGAAGAGAAATAAGTTATTCATTTTAATCTGGGCAAGAACAACCTTTTATGAAGACGTACAGTTAATCTTGTCAATCAAGACTTACAATTTCTATTATTGTAGATATCTTATTAACATTTAAGCTCATGTATTGATATAATAACCTTAAGTATTAATATAAGCGCTTATTTAATTTTTGGCCATTTGTATAGAGCTCTTTTATAGATTTTTATTAATTTATATTTACCATCCGGAGGTATCAAAATATACACTGACATTGAACGAACAGACAAACACAGAACAATCACAACACAGTAACAGAAACATACAGTTTACAATTAACTCATAATTTTTAGTTTCTTAGTATAGCTGCTTTTAAATCCTCTGTTATATAGCACATTTTAGATTGTACCTTTCAAGATTTTCTCTGGAATCCATGCTGCCTGCAACACGAAAGCCTGTGCTCGGAAACATTCCTATCAGTTATCAGCAATCAGCTAAAATAACTTGAGCAGTAGTTAGGCAGACCATTAGCACACATTTTTGGATAATTACTGTAAGACTATAGTGAGACTTGAAGTTCAAGAGTAAACTATTGATTTAAAACTGAAAATTCCTTTTTAAACCTTGATAAAAATTTTTGTACTCATTTTATTATCTTGGTTAAATAAGCCCAATCAGAATTAGCATGGAATAAAACAAAACACAAATGTTGCCACGTTTTTCTCTCATACCAGTGGATTAATTATATCAGCCTTCACTAGCCCAGAGATACATTGTCATGTAGATAGTAGGGAGCCCAAAGAGTTGTGAAAGGGGGTGGGCATTTGCTGGAACAGAGTTGATTGCCTTATAAGCTTGTGTGGATTTTCGGGCTTGTGGCTGGCCTTGTTGATAGGCGGGGCCAATTTCAGATAGGTATCAGGGTCCGAGAGATTGGCAGTGAAAGCCAGGGGTTGAAGGGGACTAGTAGATCCTAGTAAGCCTGGAGCTGCTGCCCGAAACTTTACATTGGTGGCAGGCTAGTAGGCCAGCAAGCGCCTGCTGGCTGGAGAAAGAGACTCCCATTTAGAAGAGTAGAAAGGGGAGGAGGAGAGTGAATAGGAACGCGAGGAAAAGGATGAAAGTGAATAGAGGGCGGGAACTGCCAAAGAGGAGAGCCAGGAACAACACGCAGAGAGGTGAGAGAAGGAGACAGGGGAAAAGCTGGCTGGGGTTCATGGGTGTCCGGTCTACCAGAGTTGACATGTGGCGAGCCACGGATTAAAAGGGAACAAGAGGTCCCAGTATTTTTGGAGCTGCCGCAGGGAAACGCGGACTCCATTGGTATCGAGCAGGGCAGCGAGGGCCCTGACTTGTGGTGCCTGACGCGTTGATAAAGAGGCGCCTGTGTCAGGATAGGAGTGGGACGATGGCGAGGGGTCCCTACCTGGAGAAAAGGATGAGCCGTCTAGATCACAGCAGCAGCAGCAGCAGAGAGGGGCCGGGGGAGGAGCAGCCCCACGTTGGGCGCCAAATGCCGTCGGGCTGGAGGGCTTAGCCTCGCTCAGGCCCAAGAGTCGGGGGGGGCTCGCTCCTGCCGAACCGCCGGCGGGGGGTACTCCCGAGGGGAGCACCGGTTCTCCAGGCGTGGGGGATGCGCGGTTGGGGAAAAAACCACGGAGACCGCTTGAGCGCAAGAACAGGTCTGCTTTATTACGGAAGTACACTAGCTATATAGGGTTGGGTAGAGGGAGGGGCGTGATGAAGGGAGGGTTGGCTGAGAGGTTTGGAATAGGGGAGGGGAGAGGGGGAGTGAGAGCTGGCCGGATGTTGGGCTAGACGGGAGATAGAAAGGGGGAGGGCAGCCCTGGCCAGCCGTTAGCAGCAAAGGCCTAGTCAGGCGTGGTCACCTTATCTAGGCCCAGTGGGCAGAGGCGGTATCACTTCTTGCCGCACTGTTTGCTACTGTGGCAAGCCGGGCGCCCTTCCTCCCAAATTGATATATGAATTTATGTCTATAAATTTCCCTCTCAGTACTGCTTTTGCTGCATCCCATAAATTTTGGTACGTTGTGTTATCATTATCATTTGTTTCAAGGTAGTCATTGATTTCTTTTGAGATTTCCTCTTTGACCCACTGTTTTTCTAAGAGTGTGCTGTTTAATTTCCAAATTGTGTTGTGAAACCTGGGCCTCTGTCCCTTGCAAATTTCCAGTGTGACTCCACTGTGGTCAGAGATATTGTTTTGTATGATTTCAATCTTTCTGAATTCATTCAGCCTGTCTTTGTGGCCTAGCATATGATCTATCTTGGAGAATGATTCATGTGCGCTTGAGAAAAATGTATATCCTGCTGTGTTTGGGTGTAATGATCTATATATGTCTATAAGATCCAGCTCCTCTAATATACTGTTCAAATGTTTTGTTTCTTTAGTGATTTTCTTTTGAGGTGTTCTGTCCAAGGTAGATAGTGGTGTATTAAAATCCCCCACTATAATTGTAGATGCATATGTTGTTTCACTTAGTTTTTCCAGCGTTTGCCTCATGTATTTAGAGGCACCCTTGTTAGGAGCATAAATAATTATGATTGTTCGATCTTCTTGACAGATTTTCCCTTTCAATAAAATGTAGTATCCTTCTTTGTCTCTCACAATTGTTTCACATTTAAAGTCTATTTTGTCTGATATTAATATAGCTACTCCTGCCTTCTTTTGGTTATTGTTTGCTTGTATGATTGTTTTCTAGCCATTCACTTTCAATCTCCATGCGTCTCTGGGTCTAAGATGTGTCTCTTGTAGATAGCATATGGATGGGTCATATTTTCTTATCCAATGTCCCACTCTGAATCTTTTGATAGGTGAGTTTAATTCATTTACATTCATGTTATTACTTTCAAGGAATTATTTGTGTTAGCCATATTTTGATTGGATTTGTGTTTGTCATATTTCGTTTGTATTTTTTTCCTTTTATTTCTGTCTTTTTTTGTTGCTCTTATACTCTCCTCCAACTCTGCCTGTCCTGTTTTTTCCTTTCTTCCTGCAGAACTCCCTTTAGAATTTCTTGAAGGGGAGGTTTCTTGTTGGTATACTCTTTCAGTTTCTGTTTATCTGTGAATATTTTGAACTCTCCATCATGTTTGAATGCTAGTTTAGCTGGATAGAGTATTCTTGGTTGGAAATTTTTTTCCTTTAGTACTTTGACTATATCATACCTCTGCCTTCTTGCCTCCATGGTTTCAGATGAGAAATCAGCACTTAATCTTATGGAACTTCCCTTGTATGTGATGGTTTTCTTTTCTCTTGCTGCTTTTAGGATTTTCTCTTTGTCTTGAGCATTGGATAATTTGACAAGTATATGTCTTGGGGTGGGCCTGTTGGGGTTTATGACTAGTGGAGTGCACTGTGCTTCTTGGATATGGACATCTGTCTCTTTCAGTAAATTTGGGAAGTTTTCAGCCATTATTTCCTGCAACACTCCTTCTGACCCCTTTCCCTTCTCTTCTTCTGGAATGCCTATAATACATATGTTGAAGCGTTTTGCATTATCATTCAGGTCCCTAAGTCCTAGCTGGATTTTTTCTATCTTTTTATCGACCCCTTCTACTATCTGTTTGATTTCTGATGTACTGTCTTCCACATCACTGATTCTCTGCTCTGCCTCTTCTAGTCTGCTGATATTTGCTGCAAGTGTATTTTTGATTTCTTGAACTGTGGTGTTCATTCCCATCATATCTGTTATTTTTTTGCATATGTCTGCAATTTCCCCTCCAATGTTGTCTTCATGTTGTTAACCTCTTCCTTTACTTCATTAAATTTTTCGGTGATAAAAGTTCTGAGATCTTTCATTGCTAGTGCGTAGTTCTGCTCCCCTTCCTGATTTTTGGTTTGTTGATTGGATTCAGCCATGTTTTCCTGATTACTGGTTTGGTTTGTAGATTTTTGTTGCTGTCTGGTCATCATATTATCTTGACAGGTTTAATCAGTTCCTTAGCTTCTTTGTCTACTCTTGGAGATTAATTAGCTGTTGTTTTTGCATAAGTGTTATATCTTCTCTTTGTCACTTTGTTCTTCTTATTCTAATTTCTTGTTGCTGGTTAAGTTCACTTTAAAGGAAAGTAGTAGTGCCGGGTAAAGGCAAGGAAAAAGTGTACAGTAGTATTGGTGATATATGTTAACAAGGCAAGAATATGAGATCTGGGAGGATGGAGGTTAGATTCATATAAATTGTGTAGAGTTATAGCAGTAGTTAGAGTACCTATTTTGAGGTAGATGACTGAATATGGGAGGAATATGGTATGAGCTAAAAAGCTATTGTTTTCATGAGAGAGGGAGAGAGAGGAGAAAGGTAATAGTTTCAAGAGTGTATAACAGACAGAAAACAAAACAAAGGTATTAGAAATTAAGAGTTAGACACCTTGTGGATCAAAGAAAGGGAGGTGGGAATTGGAATATAGGAGACACAATAGATGATGGCAGATATCAAGATAGATGTAGGGGATAGGGAATAGTGTAGGTAGCCTAAATCAGTTCACACAGAAATGAGGCAGTGGAGGATGACAAAACCCAGCAAATGTGAGTTGTTCCCTGCTGTACCTATTGTATAATTGAGTTAAAATAAAATAAGTAGAAAATGAGGGACAAGAGGGAGAGAGAAAACAGAAAAAGAAAAAAAGAAAAAAGAGAGAAAGAAGGGAAGAAAGGAAGAAAGAAAAGGGGGTGGGCAAAGGGTGGGGAACAGGTAGAGGAAAGCAAAAAACAGATATACACGAACCACAACTGCAACACCAACTACAGCAACAACAACAACAAAACAAAACAAAACAAAAACCCTAAATAACTGAATAAAAAAAAGACTTTGGGGGATACCCTGGACAAAAGCCTAGGGGATAATGCAATATTAGCAATCAGGGCATTAAAAAAAGTAAAAAATAAGATAAAATGAAAATAAAAACTAAACAAAATTAAGCGATAAAGAAAAAATGCAAGCATTGTAGGCTAGGGCATTCAAGTACCTAAGATGGACCTCAGGGCATGATGGATTCAGGGGCGGAAAGTCTGAGATATTGAAGGCTCAAGAGGTGTGAGACTCTGGGGTGTGGGCCACCAGTTTAGGGGATTCAGACCCGGCAACCTCAAATCTGGTCAACAGGAAGCCTAGGAGACCCGCAGTGTAACACAGCCCTTAGGGATCCCTGCAGCTGGGTGCCAGCCCTATGGGGGAAGTCAGATCCGCAAACTCTATATTATGACTGAATTCTGCAATTTGCTTACTTGCTAGGGTTTGTTTATATCATCAATTCAGCTTTTGGACAGCTCCTACCCTGTGATCCCAAAAAATGGCCACCTGAGGGTGCCTCTACACTGCGGCCAATTTAATGATGCAGATCCAAAGTGCGGCCCATGGGTTGGGCTCAATTTGGAAATGCCGAAAACGGGTTCCAAAACCCGAATTCCCAGGCTTCGCAAAATATTCCCCAGTCAGCTTCCAGACGTGTCCCCCTCCCTCGCCGCACCCTGTAACAACTTCCCAAGTACATCCCTTTATTGCCAACAATCTAAATCCAGGGCTCAAGGCAGAAGCTCTATTATTTGTGTCCACAATCAAAAATTCCCCCGCTTCACAACAAAACACCTTCTGTCTCCCCAAATTGATCTGCAAAGGCGTTCCATCCCATCAACCCCCCAACAGCCCACCGAAGACTTGTGAACTCCCCAGCACCGCAGAGCCACCAAAAAGCAGAGCCACCGTGCCAGTACCATGGCTCCACCCACCCCCAAAGAGCGTGCAACCCATGTGCAGGTCTCACCTCCGGGCAATAGAACCCAAATTATATCTTATAGACCAATCCTTTCCGTTACCTTTCCACCAAATTGATGTCCAGACACTTCCTGCCCTGCAAAAATCCTGAAATAGCCTAGCCTCAGAGAACCTCCAGCGGTGCCCAGCCACCTCTTCCCAGGGGAGACCGCAAGGCAAGTTCACTCAGCGACCATCTTGCTTCCTCCCTGCTACATGAATTTGATTATGAGACATCTCTAATATTTTCCTTTGTAATTCAATTATTTCCAGAGAGATATTACTTTTATGGCCTAATAAATGATTCTTACTTATTCCATACTATATCTGATGTATTATATGCAAGCAGAGTTAAACAGAAATTATTTTCATTCCAACCACATCTCAACCCCCTTAACAAATTCAAATTATACAATTGATTTCTAATATGTAACACAGCTGATTTCAAATCATTAACTCAATTATTTAACTGCCCAGAATCTATATGCTCTTGACTATGGCACAAATCACTAGGATTTTTATGCTAGTTATGTACATATTGTTCTGTTCATACTTTCATGTAAACCTATCGCCAATAGCAGCAACTGTAATGATACCAATCATCCCCAAAATGCTTATAATAAGCAGTCCAAGAAAGCATCTAGTCCATTTCAAGAATTCTTGTGCCATATGTAAGTAAAAACTGACTTTCAGGAAATTACTGCCAAATTCCACATCATTCTCACAGGTATCCAGATGCCTTTTCTTCTTCTGGCCATCACTATTGTTTCTTCATTGATATTCGCCTTTACAGTGGAGCCAATTTTTCCTTTTCTCAGGTTTCAGTGGTAGGGCCCTGGATCTTTACAAAGGCATCTGTGTCAACAGTCCTAAAAGGGGTGTTAGTGGAGCGGGCAGGGACATGACAGCCACCTGTTAGTACTAGCAGGTATCCCAGGTGCTTTTTCATAATCTGAGGGTGATTTACAACAGTCCATCAATTCTGTCTTGGTTTTAGTATTTGCAATCCACCCCCAGATAGGGATGGCAGTCTTTAGAGTGACCAGACCCTATTGATTTAAATCTTTTACTTTTAGCAGGACCTCCCATGCTGCACACAATTGCTTTTTTATATTGCACTTTTGGCCTCTTTCCAGAATTGTGATTAAAATCCAAGGGATACTTGTTTAGAATTTTGCTTTTGCCACAAACTCCACCCAAAGCCAATATTGGTGCTTGCCACATCCAATTCATAGGCTAAGTTAATGTCCACAGTTTACTTTCCTTTTATTATTATTTAAAGCAGCTTGCTGGAGGTTTTCCTACTTCCATGAAGGACTTTTCTCTATTAATACATACAATGGTTTTAATATTTGAGCTAAGTGAGGGATGAAAGATTTTCAGTATTCCAACCATATTACAAACTACATTAACATGAGAAAACATTGTACTTTATCAATTACAACAGAGGTTATAGTTTTGTTTTACCCAACTAAACAACATTGAAGAATTTATTAGAGCAGCAGGGACCTCACAGTTCACCCCAGCTGTCTGTCCACCCCAGGCTCTCAAGATAAGATACCATTGTTTCTGCTGTTTCTTTAATTTTGAAAAAAGGATTATTTATTAACATAATGTCATCAGTAGCATTTTTTTTAGCCACAGATTTCTTATGCACAGCCAGATTCTTTGCCACAAGGCCAGGGCAGATGGTTGGGCTATATACACAGCCTTGGGGAGGCACTGCAAAAGACTATTGTTGACTTTTCTACAGGTATGAGAATGCAGGCTGGCTTGACTTGCCTAAGGAAATACTAAAGAAAGTCTTAGCACATTTTAAAACAAAGTGATAGTGGCATAGTTGGATATTAATTTTTTGCAACAAACTAGCAATATTTGGTACTGCTCCATACTACAATGAATGGTATTACTGCAATTTATGATAAGAAGTTGTTTCTATGACACACACCTTTTTATATTAATTAAAGCCATAATTAATCATATTGTACTTTTGTTTAGTATTATGTTGAAATATTGGTAAATTTATACACTCTTAAGCATTCATATGAACCTTTTACTCACACAACTTTAGTTAACAGGGTTTAAAAATCTCGTTAATTTTATAACACTTTTAAACACCTTCCATTCAATTTATAACATATTAAATGAACTCAACTATTTAATTTTTCTTTCAAGGTAAAAAAACAAATCTCTTGTAATTAGTTTGGAATAAAAAGCTACTTTTCAGGATTTGATTTTGAGAAAGCAGGTTTGAAAATTAATTTCCTTTAAAAGAGATGAGACCTTTTTTTCTTTGAACACTGTGGAAATGATGAGGTTAAAGCACAAGAAGCTATTTTGATAAAACAGACTTTCTTTGTATACTGATTATTCAAGATGAAAACTTTTTATAAACTTTTACCAAAACAGGCTAATGACTTGAGAGACTTTGAGAAAGAAGAAAATTTTAACTTTGTATTAAGTATACTACTTGGTACTAAACTTTTTAAAACTTCATAGACAGACCCATCAAATCTTGCTTAACTTTAACCATGAAAATTTATTTTCCATTAACCTTCTACACTTTCAGTATTCATTCAGGTTTTGTCACACATTTTATTCTTTCTTAATAATCATTTTTCTTAGGACAAAATCATCTCCTGTTTCATTAACAATAAAAAAACACATTCCATATATCCCACATACATCAGTTACCGAAACAATTTTGGAAACTTTTCAGGCAACCTTTTTCCAAAATATAATTACTATCAACACTAAACAAACTTGTTAAAATAATGAACTTTTCTTCATTTTAAATACGTATTAGCATGTAATACCAGAAATAGTCTTTTAGAAGCAGGTTGGAAGGGGAGGCTGGCTGCCAACAAGTTTTCTTGTTATAAAATTACCTTTTATTATTATTATTATCAATTCAGGTTTTGTTTAATAATGACTTTTTGCAATTATCCATTTAAGTACCTCAATTAAAACAATGCTTTGTTAAACTTCTTATAATTATTTGTAACCATATAGACTATAATTATATTATTTTAAGACAAATTTTACCTTCACAAGACACATTTCCTTACCCAAAGTTACTACAATACCCTTTATAACTTACCACATGCATTCAAGTTCTGTTCTGCATATGTTCTTTCTGATTTTATGAAGACCAGCTGTGTTATTTTAGGACAAAATACACTTTTTTAAACAAATGTATCAACTTTTAGTTAGCACTTCTACAAAATTTTACTTTTCAAAATATTTATTCAAGTTTTACATGCTTTATTTTGTGAATAAAAATAAACTATTCATTTCAACTTAGGCAAGAACCATTTTTTTTATGAAGAGACATAGTAATTTCATTAATTAAGACTTACATTTTTTTATCATTGTAGAGATCCCATTAACATTTATTTATTTTTTTAATTACTTATTTTTAAAAATTACACTAAAAAATATGAGGTCCCATTCAACCCCACTGCCCCCACCCCCCTCTCCCCCCCACAGCAACACTCTCTCCCATCATCGTGACACATCCATTGCACCTGGTAAGTACATCTCTGAGCATCACTGCACCCCTAGTCAATGGTCCACATCATAGCCCACACTCTCCCACGTTCCATCCAGTGGGCCCTGGGGAGATCTACAATGTCCCGTAATTGTCCGTGAAGCACCACCCAGGACATCTCGTCCCGAAAACGCCTCCACATCTCATCTCTTCCTCCCATTCCCCAAACCCAGCAGCCACCATGGCTACCCTTCCCACACCCATTCCACATTTTCTCTGTGGACATTGGATTGGTTGTGTCCATTGCACATCTATGTCAAGTGGGGGCTTAGATTCCACATGGATACTGGATGCACTCCTCCTGCTTTTAGTTGTAGGCACTCTAGGCTCCATGGTGTGGTGGTTGGCCTTCTTCAACTCCATGTTAGCTGAGTGGGGTAAGTCCAATAAATCAAAGCTGAGGCTCTGGGCCTGGGTGTCATATTATCAGTCCAGAGATTCAAATCCCCTAAATATATCTAAAACCCCAACACCAACTACAATTCCATTAAAGTAGCATGCAAGTCTTGTGAAAAGAGATCCCCTCTGAGTCCAATTCCATCACGCAGAAACACCAGCTCCAAAGAAGGGCCATCTGCCATGGCAGTGAACCCCATCTGCCATGACCATAGAACCCGTGGGTCTCTTTATTACTCAAAAGAACCAATACCTGGGGTTGTATCTACTTTATCTGTCTCTCAGACTCTGCTCAGTTGTGCATAAGGGCATTCCTTCTGACAACCTCCAGACTCTTTTTTAGAGACTCATAACCTTATATTCTCATTTCTCCTTTCCATTTCCCCCTTACTTTAGGTCAAACAGCATTTTGAAGTCATGTTATTATATGTAGACAGGGATATTCTGCTGATCCGTGTTGAACATTTAATTCAAGGTCCTTTTCTAGTCGCATCTTCAGCTGGTATGTGGTAGTGATCACTCGGTGCCAGGGAGGCTCATCCCCGGGTGTCATGTCCCACGCTACATGCTGAGTTTGGCTGTGAGAGTGGCCACATTTGAGTAACATGAAGGCTGTCAGGTGGAAACTCCCAGGCACAGTGCTACTCTAGGCCTTATTCTTATTGCAGGTGTATAGGCTCAAAAGCATAGCCATAAGTATCAGGAGCCCACTGTTGGGCCCTCCTTCCTTCCTCATTCTTGCCGTTGCACCTGGGGGACTGCCGCTGCTCCCCCAGTGTCCATTAAAGTGACCCCCCGGCCAGGGGCCCAGTACCCCCCCCAGCTATTGTTTTTAATTGTTTCCACTATGAGTATATCTAGACATTACTATATACCCTGGGCATATGCCCTGTATAACTCCCTGTCAACCATATATATCCTGTCAATAACATCCTATATCAGTCTTCCTTCACTGCCATTGTTGAACCACTCTGTGATCCAAAACTTCCTGTAAAATCAATCCCAACATAATGTCAGCTTCACAAGAGTCTTAGATCACCGAATTTCATATATACAATATACAGTACTTCCCCAGATTCACCATAAAACCTTTTCCCTTCCATAGCGATAATCTCTTAACTTGTTCATATCATATTTCCTGAAACTGATGTACAGATTCCGAGACAATAGCTTTCAAACAAGATGACATCTGTACTTACTATGTGGTCCATACTTTAGGTTGTACAGTTTTCTAAATTTTTTAGTTATCCTATGTTTTGCCTTATGGTTTACATTATTAGTCTGTTGTCCCCTATATGTTTTTGGAGTAATATTACATGTTTTATATTCATCTTTGTGTACTCTCACAAAACTCCTCTCTTGCCCCCATATTTACCTTGTTTCCATCCATTCCACATCCATTTTCCCCTCCCCTTGGGGCCCACAACACCAGCCAATCTCCATTTCCTGAGAAGCCATGTCCAGAGATACTTGCAGCAGTATTCAGGGCCTGACTTTCTCAACTGCTCTAATGCCCTGGGAGCCATCCTTTCTCACTAGAGATACAGTTCTCTCTATTTGATGGCATTAGTCCTCCCCAGGATGTGGGTCCACCCCAACTCTCACTTCTTGGGTCTCTTCCCAATGGTACAACCCACCTTGGCAAAATGAGCCTTCAGCTATTCGCCCAGAGTCCATCCTGCATCAGACCATACCCCGTGAGCATCCTAAACAGGTAACCCTCCTCCTTATACTTTGATACCATTTTCTCAACATTTTGTTCTCAATGAACACATGACGCTCTCCCATGTTTGTATGTTGCCCCTCCCTCCCCCAATTTTTGGACAATATTACCCCTCTGCCCTTCCCCAGCCCCCCTCAAACCCACAAAGCCCCACCCGAAGGTAACCCCTTGCCCCCATTTTGTCCCTTCTTTGTGCTCATAATTACCGCCAGCTCATCACAGATTCCACCCCTAGAGACTTTAACTCACATCCTTCCTCCAACCCCCGATTTCCTATAAGCCTCTTTTCTGGTGTCTAGCTCTCTGAGGCAGTTTGCTTATTTCATATCATTGAGGTCATGTAGTATTTGTCTTTCAATGCCTGGGTTGCTTCACTCAACATAAGATTCTCAAGGTTCATCCATGTTATCACGTGTGATTGTAGTGTATTTGTTCTTACAGCCGAGTAGTATTCCATTGTGTGTATATACCACATTTTATTGATCCACTCGTCTGTTGATGGACATTTGGATTGATTCCAAATTTTGGTGATAGTAAACAATGCTGCTATGAACATTGGTGTACATATATCTGTTTGTGTCCTTGTTTTCAGTTCTGATGGGTATATACCCAACAGTGGTATTGCTGGGTCATATGGCAAATCTATGGTTAGTTTTTTGAGAAACTGCCACACTGTCCTCCAGAATGGTTGGATCCTTCTGCATTCCCACCAGCAGTGGATGAGTGTTCCCCTTTCTTCACATCCTCTCCAGCATTTGTATTCTTCTGTTTTTTTCATAGCTGCCAATCTTATGGGAGTAAGATGGTATCTCATTGTAGTTTTGATTTGCATTTCCCTGATAGCTAGAGATTTGGACCATTTTTTCATGTGCTTTTTAGCCATTTGTATTTCTTCTTTGGAGAAGTGTCTGTTTAAATCTTTTTCCCATTTTTTAAATGGGTTGTTTATCTTTTTGTTTTCAAGATTTATGAGTTCTTTATATATGCAAGTTATAAGCCTCTTATCAGATATATGGTTGCCAAATATTTTCTCCCATTGTGTGGGTTCCCTTTTTACTTTCTTGACAAACTCCTTTGAGGTGCAGAAGGCTTTAATTTTGAGGAAGTCCCATTTATCTATTTGTTCTTTTGCTGCTCATGCTTTTGGTGTGAAATTCATGAAGCCATTTCCTATTACAAGGTCCTGTAGATGTTTCCCTACACTGCTTTCCAAGATCTTTATGGTCTTGGCTCTTATATTTAGGTCTTTGATCCATCTTGAGTTGATCTTTGTATAAGGTATGGGATGGTAATCCTCTTTCATTCTTCTACATATGGCTGTTGGGGGCAGTAAAAATGAGCACACACCGAATTTAACAGAGCCAGCAGCATGGCCACTGGAGTGCAGCCAACTTTCCTATTTGAGTAAGCTATAATTAGTTCACCACAACATGGCGGGTCCCACATCATGGCAGAACTCAAATCTGCCCTGTTACTTCCTCATTCTTCTTCCCCCTCAGTTCTTCGTTCTCTGGCTTCCCGCCACTGCCCAGGCTGATAAGATAGTGCACAGGTGCAAGGCGCGAAACTAAGGTCTGCCTCCCACCCCGGCGACAGCAACAACCAATCCTTAGCCTCCACCACCTCACTCCCCGCTCCTCCCCCTCCTGAGGTTATATATACTTTGCCCCCTTTAATAAAGTTGCAGTTTGATCAGAACCCTGTCTTGCTGTCATTCTTTGTGTCTCTTGTCCCACCATTCTTTCTCAGCAGGTTTCGGGTCTCGTTGCCGTCCCGTGGACCGGGGCAGTTTGGCGCCCAGCGTGGGGCTCGATGATTCCCTGTAATCAAGAAAAGAACGTCGCTCCACCCAGGAAGGGAGTACTCCCAGCACATCAGCCGATGAAAGGTTCCCAGCGGCGGAAAGGGAACAGCTCTGCACCAACCCGTAAATCCTTCAATCATTGGCAGTGGCCAAGCGGGTAAGTGAAATACTCTATTTTGCTTCACTTCTTTGTAATCATGGGACAAGCAGAACCCTCACACTCATTATTTCTTTGCCAAGTAAAAGAGGCACTCAAGACATGAGGAGTTAAGGTTAAAAAGAAAAGTTTAACTGAGTTTTTCAAGTTTATTATCAAAACTTGTCAATGGTTTCCCGAGGAGGGCACAATAGATGCAAAGTGTTGGAGTAGAGTAGGTGACTGTTTAACTGACTATTATAAGACTTGTGGACCCAAAAAGGTCCCCATCACCGCCTTTAGCTACTGGCAGCTAGTACAAGATGTATTAGGAATCACCCCCAACCTCCTGATATAAAGAATTTAGTTACAGAAGGGGAGACTGCTTTAAAATTAAGTTCTCAACCCCCTTTGGGTTGCAGTAAGAGGTCTGAACATCACTCGCAACCCCATCACTCACGCCCAGACTCACCCTTTAGCTTAATTTCCTTTGACAATAAACCCCCTGATATTAAAGATATTATTACAGAAGGAAAAACTGTCCTTAAATCACAATCACTTTCCTGCCCTGCCTCATGTTGCAGTGGCTGAGACAAGGAATATAGAAACCAGGGTGGGGAAAGTACAAAAGAGAATAACCCTGAGCGTTCCGATTCACTCATTCACTCGTTAGCCTCATCTCTTTCGAAAATGAGTCGCTAATCCCTACTGCCTCCTCCCTCACTAATATTAAGCAGGGGCCAGAATAACCCTTTTCAAAGTTTGTAGGCAAATTGTGCATGGCTGCAGAAAAACTGTTTGGCAATACCAACACAGAAACAGACTTTGTTAAGCAAATTGCCTTTGTAAATGCAAATGTGGCTTATCAGGCCGCAGTTAGACCTTACAGAAAGTAGGAGAACTTGTCTGGTTACTTCAGGCTTTGTTCTGAAATTAGCCCTGCCTCAGGGGCTGGGGGGAGCGCTGCGGCAGCAGGCGGCACTCAGCCCAAGCCTTTTGGGCCATGGCACCCTCCCTGTGCTCTGCGGGTGCGGGCGTAGGTGCCTGCTGATTGAAGCCCGCCAGAATCCACGCCACCACGAAGAGCAAGGCTCTGCCCCTGCTTCCCATCAGGGAAGTGGGAAACAAAGCCAGCCACAAGCCCCAAAATCCAAACAAGCTTATGAGGCAATCAACTTTATCCCGGCAAACACTAGCCCACTTGCACAACTTTTCAAACTCCCTGCTGTCTACATGACAATGTAGCTCTAGGCTAGTGAAGGCTAATATAGCTATTCCATTGGAATCAAGGTCTAAAGGAAGTTTCCAGTTTTAAATCAATAGTTTTCTCCAGAACTTCAAGTCTCAGTTTAATCTTACAGTAATAATCCAAAAATGTGTGTTAATAGTCTGTTTAAACTGCAAAATGAAAACTTAACTACACTTATGCTGCTCAAGTTATTTTAACTGATTGCTGATAACTAATAAAAATGTTTCCAAGCACAAGCTTTCATATTACAGGCAACATGAAGTCCAGAAGAAATCTTCAAGGGTATAATCTATGACATGCTATATAACAGTGGATTTAAAAGCAGCTATACCAAGAAAGTAAAGAATTATGAGTCAATTGTAAATAAATTGTATGTTTCTGTTAATGTGTTGTAATTGTTTTGTGTTTGTCTGTCTGTCCATTCAATGTCAATGTATATTGTGATACCTCCAGATGGTAAATATAAATTACTAGAAATTTTTAAAAGAGCTCTATTCAAATGGCCAAAAATTAAATAAGCACTTATATCAAAACTTAAGTTTATTATATTAATACATAAGTTTAAATGTTAATAAGATATCTACAATGATAAAAATTGTAAGTCTTGATTAACAAAATTACTATGCCTTTTCACAAAAAAATGGTTCTTGCCTAGATTGAAATGAATAACTTATCTTTCTTCACAGGATAATATGAAGGATACAAAACTTAAATGAACATTTGGTTAAAAGTTTGTGAAAATGCTAACTGAAATGTAATAAGTTTTGCAAAAAGGGGTATTTTGTCCTAAAGTAGGATGGCTAATTTTTCATAAACTCTTGAAACTTAATTTGCATGTGGCAAGTTGTAAAAGGTATTGTAATAACTTTAAGTAAGGAAATGTATTCTGTAAAGATAAAATTTGTCTTCAATAGTCTATATGGTTATAAATAATTATAAAAAGTTTAATAAAGCATTGTTTACATTAAGGTATTAAATGGCTAATTCCAAAAGGTCATTCTTAAATATATATAAAACTGAATTGATGATGATAATAATAAAAGGTAATTTTATAACAGGAAAGATTGGCAGCAACCAGTCTCCCCTGCCAACTTGCTTCTAGGAAACTGTTTCTAATATTGCATGCTACTAAGTATTTAAAGAAAAGTTCATTATTTTAACAAGCTTGTTTAGTGTTCACAGTACTGTTATAAGAAGTTTGCTTAATAACTTTGTATGTAGGCTATATGGAATTTGTTTTTATTATTGAAGAAACAGAAAATAATTTTGTCCTGAGATAAAATAATCAATTATTGGAAAGAGTAGAGTATAGGACGGAACCTGAGTGAATGCTGAAACTGCAGAAGATTGGTGAAAAAGGAATTTTTACAGTTAAAGTTAAATAAAATTTAATGGGTCTATCTATAAAATTTTACAGGCTTTGGTGTCGGGTAGTATGCTGATGCAAAGTTAAAAATTTTTGTTCTTTCTCAAGGCCTCTCACCATTGGTCTGTTTTGGTAAAAGTTCTTATCCTCAGTCAGTATACAAAGAAAGTCTGTCTTGTGTTTCTTGTGCTTATCGTTTCCTAGGTATTCCAAGAAGGAAAGCTTTATCTCTTAAAGGAACATAATGTTCAAAACTGCTTTCTCAAAACCTAATCCTGAACAGTAGACTTTTATTCCAAACTAATTATAAGAGATTTGTTCTTTTACCTTGAAAGAAAAATTGAAGTAATAATTAAGTTCATTTGATATGTTATAAGTTAAATAAAAGGTGTTTTAAAGTGTTATAAAATTAACAAGTTTTTTCTTTCCTTTAACCCTCTGTTAATTAAAGTTGTCTGAGTGAAAGTTTTCTACAAATGCTTAAGAGTGTATAAAGTTATCAATATTTCAGCATAATAAAAAAGGGTACAATGTGGTTGATTATGGTTTTAATTATTATAAAAGAGTATATGTCACAAAAACAACCTCTTATCATAGATTAAAGTAACAACACTAGTATGCAGCAATCCCAAATACTGCTAGTTTGTTGCAAAAAGTTAAAGTCCAGCTGTATGGCTATCACTTTGTTTTAAAACTTCCTAAGACGTTCTTTAGTGTCTTCTTAAACAAATCAAGCCAGCTGCATTCCTTTATCTGTAAAAAACCCAACAATAAACTTTTGCAGTGCTTTTCAAGGCTGTGTGCATAGCCCAACCATCCTGTACAGTATTTACTGATAGTAATAGTAATGGTAAAGCAGCATACGTTACTTTTCAAAAAGAACAGGTTTAGCCAACTCCTTATTCATCTGCTCAATGCACAGAGCTTTGAGCCATCATTAAAGTTTTACAAATGTTTTAAGAGCCCTTGAATATTGTCTCTGATTCTGAATATGTATGCCTTACTGTCAAGCATATTGAAACAGCTCATATCTTTGCTACTGATGAGTTATCTCAACTTTGCGCTGACTTGCAACATCTCATTAGGTTAAAACCTATTTACATTATTCATATATCTCTCATGCCTCTTTGCCTAGTCCTATGACATCAAATAATGCTCGAGCTGATTTATTGGTAAGGTGTTTACAAAGTGCTCATAATTGCCATGCTTTAACTCATATTAATGCTAAAGGCCTGTGAAATAAATATCAAAAGTTAACAAGACTACAGGCACAAGGAATTATCTGTACCTGTCCCACCTGTGGACCCTTAACTACAGTGTCTTTTCAGGCTGGAACTAATCCCAGAGTCCTGACTCGTAATCAATTATGGCAAATGGATGTTACTCACATACCATCCCTTAGTAAACTACAATCTGTTCACGTTTATATTGACACTTATTCTCATTTTATGTGGGCTACTGCTCAAAGTGGGGAACAGTTTCATCATGTTCACTCACACCTCTGTTCTGCTTTTGCTATAATGGAATGCCCTCTGAAAATTAAAACTAATAATAAACCTTCTTACATTAGTAAATCCTTTGAATCTTTCTGTTTAAAATATGGTATTGAACATGATACCAGCATTCCTTATAATCCTACAGGTCAAGCCATAATTGAATGCAGCCATCATACCCTAAAGACTATGCTTTTAAAACAAAAAGGGGGAGATGATGGTATTATAACACCAAAAGATCAATTAGCTAAAGCTTTATTTACTTTACATTTTCTTAATGTTTATAATTCATTAACACCTGTGGAATGTCACTCTGGAAAATGTCAAACATCTACAGTAGGCACAGGAGAAATGAAGATCAGCCAATATTCTCGAAAGATATTTTAAGCAATGAATGGAAAAAAAGGCAGGATTAAAGTAAGGGGGTGAGGCTATGCTCTTATCATTTCAGAAAATGGAGAACAAATTTAGTTATCTGCAAAAAGGATAAAACTCCAGAATGAAGAGATGGAGTCTTCTACAACTTCTAATGATGGTGATCGTAAGTAATAAGGAAGCTGCCAGTAATTACACTTATTAGGCCTATGTACCTAACCCCCCATTACTTAGAGCGTTAACCTGGAAAAGTCCATTCTTTCATATATATCTGAATAAAACCCATATATTCCCTATACCAATTGATAATTGATTGCCAATTAAACCCTATTAAGAAAAAGAATCGATAATCTTATATTACCATTTGATTATCAATGCTTATGCATTGGTAATCATCCTTCCTGTGTGTATGTTAAAAATCGGGCCATAGCTATCTTCAAAAATAATAATACTCAGTTTATTGTGACTTTATTTCCCTCTTATATGATTTAATCATGACTAAAAATCCTACTTATGATTGTCCGCAAAAAAAAAAAAAACAAAAAACAGTAGGGATAAAGAAGGATGGCAAGAATGCCATATAAGAAGAGAATCTGTCATTTTTAATAATTCCTTTGGAATAGTGTGGGAAAGTGCCCCTATGGGGAGTCCCATTGAATATAATGACAGATTTATTTGGCGTGGTCTAAATAGTAAAGGACAACAAAAAATAATTTTTACTAAAAATAATAGTGTTTGGAAACAGAAAGGGAAATGGATCCCTTCTCCATGATGTAATATCATCTATACACAAGCAGAAGTATCTGTGGAAAGTTTTTCTAGGAATAGCTCCTACTATAGAATGAATTGGGAGTAATAGTAAGAATAGTCAATATCTGCATTTAAATCAAATTCATCTTCAGGCATGTGTAAGAAATCCTTATGTGTTTGTGGTTGGAAAATTAACTATAACCCAAAAATGTACTATTCTATAAAAATGAGGCCTTGCATCCTAGTAGCCATTACCCCACAACTACCATACTATGGAGAAGGCAAACTAAAATTTTTACTATCCCCATCTGTGTCAAAGAGAGCCGCCTTCCTCCCTATATTGGTAAAAAATTAGCCTCACAGGTTCAGTCGCTGCAGCTGCCACAGCACATGGTGCTCTTGGTCATGGCCTCATCAGCTTGCAATACTTTAAACAACAACGACAAATTAGCCTAGAATCCAGTGCGCAGTCTCTTAACTCTATGCAGCAGCAACTAACATCCCTCGCCCAAGTAGCTTTACAAAACCGCAAGGCCCTTAACTTAGAGCTGAAAAAGGTGGAACCTGCCTTTTCCCCAGGAAGAATGTTGCTACTATATAAATAAATCTGGTATTGTTGTGCAAAATGTTAAAATACGACAATTGCGGGAAGGGATACTGCCCTCCCAGTCATCCTCCTCCCCGATGTTAGTGTTATTAATGGAACCGAACCTGTACCTATCCCCAGCATGGACTACATTGCCAGCCACTCTAGAAGAGCTGTGCGACTTATCCCACTTTTTGTTACCTTAGGCATTTCTGGAGCCCTAGCCACTGGTACTGTGGGGTTAGGACTCGCTCTTACCCAATATACAAAATTATCTAAGCAATTAATTAATGATGTCCAGGCTTTGTCGAGCACTATACAAGATATTCAAGATCAAATAGACTCTCTAGCTGAAGTAGTATTACAGAACAGAAGAGGGTTAAATCTGCTTACAGCAGAACGTGGAGGAATATGTCTAGCTCTGCAGGAACAGTGCTGCTTTTATGCCAACAAGTCTGGCATTGTTTGAAATAAAGTTAAAAGGCTTCAATTGCAACATTCTTAATACCCCATAATAATACAAAATGGCTGTTTTCCTCCACCGGCCTCACCCCACGTCTTAGCATCCAAGCCCTCAACACCACCCGTGAAAGCTGCATGCTTGCTATTATACTCCCCTGTCGGAGTCTTGTTCGGCGACCCGAGGTATCGGGAATGAAAGACAAAGAAAGATTGGGTTCAGGGGATCTGAGAGCATTGATTTCTCAAGCTCATCAGACAAGTTTATTGAGTTGGGGGGCTAGTATATATACCCCTAACCTACGTGACATTCAGCACAAAATCAAGTTACCTATTACCCTTAGCTCATACTATATTAACTAGTGATTGATGAAAACCCAACAAACTTTACTGGAACTATTATTATAAGAATCAGTAACTATACTCATAAATCCTGTTACCCAGGTTGTTCTGTTCTATATGTATTGTTCTGCCTGCAGGTGTGCTTACCCAGCCAAGACCTTGCTCCGCACCGATAATCATAAGGGACAGCTTGACTCAGTGGTCAAGGAAGTAACTTGCTTCCATGGAAACAACATGCCTTTGTTTCCCACACTCCCCCGCATTTATTTTTATGATAACCATTTCTTTAACTCCTGGCAGCACCACCCCCTACCAGCCTATGTACAAAAAATAGAAATCATCACTGCCATTACAATCGCTTCACTTCTAGGTCTCACTGGAGCCGGCACCGGAGTAGCAGCCCTAACTACACAACAAACTTCTTTCTCCTCTATCAGGCGAGCCATTGATGAAGATATAGCCCACATCGAAACCTCCATTTCCCATCTAGAAAAATCCCTAAATTCATTATCTGAGGTTGTCCTCCAAAATCGCAGAGGTTTAGACCTCCTCTTCCTTAAAGAGGGAGGGCTCTGCGCAGCCTTAGGGGAAGAGTGTTGTTTTTTTGTTAATCATTCCGGCCTCATTAGAGATAACATGGCCCAAGTGAGGGAGGGGCTAGCAAAACATAAAAGAGAAAGAGAAACCCAAGGAAATTTCTCCTGGGGGTTTAATGGAATCCTCCTTTATGTTCTTCCCATATTGGGCCCACTAATAACTATACTCCTCATATTGTCTTTTGGACCTTGGGCCGTAAAAAGAATTATTCAGTTAGTTAAGGACCAAATTGACTCCGCTCTTGGTAAGCCTATCCAGGTACATTACCATCAGCTCCACCTCGCTGATCAAGGTGTGTCCATGGCAAACTGTCTCCCTTCCTGGAATCCTCCCTGCCAATAATCTGCTGAGTGCCAGGCACAGCACTGCAGGAGACAGTTAGAGGTAAGCACAACCTAACTGATCTCTGAAAAGTATGCCTCATTGTTACAGGGGTATGCTCTGTTTGCTAAGGCCACTAGGCAGGGCGCTTCGACCACATTCGGCCTGCATAGACAGGCAGGACGTGTCGATAGCATTCTGACTGCTTAGGGAGCTGGGCTAGCTAGCCAATGATGGGCAACTGAACCGACCTAACAGTCAACCTAAGACAGGGACATGGCCTTTTGCTGCCATGCCTCCCCATGATGGGTAAGACTGGTCACGTGTGTGAGTGAGCTGAAACGGCCCACTGGGTGCGGTTCCAACCTAAACCAGGCACAGCCCCCCCTCATTCCATCTGCCTTTACTGCCTACTCAATAACACCCCTTCCCAAAAAATCAGAGCCATCTACATCAGGGAAGTGAGGCCTCTACTTCCCTCAGCTAGCCGTATGAGAAATACGGTGCTAATAAAAGAAAAAGGGAGATGTTGGGGGCAGTAAAAATGAGCACACACCGAATTTAGCAGAGCCAGCAGCACGGCCGCTGGAGTGCAGCCAACTTTCCTATTTGAGTAAGCTATAATTAGTTCACCACAACATGGTGGGTCCCACATCATGGCAGAACTCAAATCTGCCCTGTTACTTCCTCATTCTTCTTCCCCCTCAGTTCTTCGTTCTCTGGCTTCCCGCCACTGCCCAGGCTGATAAGATAGTGTGCAGGCACAAGGCGCAAAACTAAGGTCTGCCTCCCACCCCGGCAACAGCAACAACCAATCCTTAGCCTCCACCACCTCACTCCCCGCTCCTCCCCCTCCTGAGGTTATATATACTTTGCCCCCTTTAATAAAGTTGCAGTTTGATCAGAACCCTGTCTTGCTGTCATTCTTTGTGTCTCTTGTCCCACCATTCTTTCTCGGCAGGTTTCCAGTCTCTGTTGCCATCCCGCGGGCCGGGGCATATGGCTATCCAGTTCTCCAGGCACCATTTGTTGAATAGGCCATTCTCTCCCAGTTGAGAGGGTTTGGTGGCTTTATCGAATATTATAGGGCTATATACATGAGGTTCTATATCTGAACTTTCAATTCGATTCCATTGGTCTGTGTGTCTCTCCTTATGCCAATACCATGCTGTTTTCACTACTGTAGCTTTGTAGTATGTTTTGAAGTCAGGAAGTGTGATTCCTCCTATTTCGTTTTTCTTTTTCAATATGTCTTTGGCTATTCGGGGCCTCTTTCCTTTCCAAATAAATTTCATAGTTAGTTTTTCTAGTTCCTTAAAGAAGGCTGTGTTGATTTTTATTGGGATTGCATTGAATATGTATATCAGTTTTGGTAGGATAGACATCTTAATAATATTCAATCTTCCTATCCATGAACAAGGAATATTCTTCCATTTATTTAGGTCTTCTTTGATTTCCTTGAACAGTCTTGTATAGTTCTCAGTGTATAAGTTTTTTACCTCTTTAGTTAAATTTATTCCTAAGTATTTGATTTTTATTTACTATTGTGAATGGTATTTGTTTCTTGATTTCCTCCTGATCTTGCTCATTATTGGTGTACAGAAATGCTACTGATTTTTGCGCATTGATCTTATAACCTGCGACCTTGCTGAACTCATTTATGAGTTCTAGAAGCTTTGTTGTAGATCTCTCAGGGTTTTCTATGTATAGGATCATGTCATCTGCAAATAATGAAATTTTGACTTCTTCCCTTCCAATTTGAATGCCTTTTATATCTGGTTCTTGCCTCAGTGCTCGTGCAAGTACTTCCAAGACAATGTTAAATAGGAGCAGAGACAATGGGCATCCTTGTCTTGTTCCTGAGTTTAGAGGAAGGGATTTCAGGATTTCGCCATTGTAAACAATGTTGGCTGTAGGTTTTTCATATATACTCTTTATCATGTTCAAAAAGTTTCCTTGTATTCTGATCTTTTGGAGTGTTTTTATCAAGAAGGTGTGCTGTATTTTGTCAAATGCCTTTTCTGCATCTATAGATATAATCATGTGATTTTTTTTCCTTCAATCTGTCTATATGGTGTATCACATTGATTGATCTTCTTATGTTGAACCATCCTTGCATACCTGGAATAAATCCCACTTGGTCATGGTGTATAATTCATTTAATGTGTTGTTGAATACGATTAGCAAGTATTTTGTTAAGTATTTTTGCGTCTAGGTTCATTAGAGAAATTGGTCTGTAATTTTCCTTTCTTGTGGTGTCTTTGTTTGGCTTTGGTACTAGGATAATGTTGGCCTCATAGAAGGAGTTCGGCAATGTTCCTTCTGTTTCAATTTTTTGGAATAGTTTCAACAGGATTGGTGTTAGTTCTTTCCGGAATGTTTTGTAGAATTCACCTGTGAAGCCGTCTGGCCCTGGGCTCTTCTTAGTTGGGAGATTTTTAATGACTGATTCTATCTCTTTGCTTATGATTGGTTTGTTAAGATCCTCAATTTCTTCTTTCATCAATATGGGCTGCTTATGTGTTTCTAGGAATTTGTCCATTTCCTCTAAATTGTCATTTTTGTTGGAATATAGTTTTTCAAAGTATCCTTTTATGATAGTCTTTATTTCTGTGGGATCAGTGGTAATATCACCTTTCTCATTTCTTATTTTGTGTATTTGCATCTTTTCTCTTTTTTTCTTTGTTAGTCTTGCTAAAGGTTTGTCAATTTTGTTGATCTCAAAAAACCAGCTCTTGTTCTTGTTTATTTTTTGAAGTGCTTTCTTATTTTCTATTTCATTTAGTTCTGCTCTTATCTTTGTTATTTCCTTCCTTCTTCTTCCTGTTGGGTTACTTTGTTGTTGTTTTTCTAATTCCGTCAAAAGTGCAGTTAGTTCTTCAATTTTTGCTCTTTCTTCTTTTTTGATATGTGAATTTATGGCTATAAATTTCCCTCTCAGTACTGCTTTTGCTGCATCCCATAAATTTTGGTATGTTGTGTTATCATTTTCATTTGATTCAAGGTAGTCATTGATTTCTTTTGAGATTTCCTCTTTGACCCACTGTTTTTTAAGAGTGTGCTTTTTAATTTCCAAATCGTGGTGTGAAGTCTGGGCCTCCATCCCTTGCAAATTTCCAGCTTGACTCCACTGTGATCAGAGATATTGTTTTGTATGATTTCGATCTTTCTGAATTCATTAAGCCTTTCTTTGTGGCCTAGTATATGATCTATCTTGGAGAATGTTCCATTTGTGCTTGAGAAAAATGTATATCCTGCTGTGTTTGGGTGTAATGATCTATATATGTCTATTAGATCCAGCTCTTCTAGTATACTCTTCAAATGTTTTGTTTCTTTAGTGATTCTCTTTTGAGATGTTCTGTCCAGATTTGATAGTGGTATATTAAAATCCCCCACTATAATTGTAGATGCATCTATTTTTTCACTTAGTTTTTCCAGCATTTGTCTCATGTATTTAGAGGCACCCTTGTTAGGAGCATAAATATTTATGATCATTCGATCTTCTTGACAGATTGTCCCTTTCACTAAAATGTAGTATCCTTCTTTGTCTCTCACAATTGTTTCGCATTTAAAGTCTATTTTGTCTGATATTAATATAGCTACTCCTGCCTTTTTTTGGTTGTTGTTTGCTTGTATGATTGTTTTCCAGCCATTCACTTTCAACCTCCATGAGTCTCTGGGTCTAAGATGTGTCTTTTGTAGACAGCATATAGATGGGCCATATTTTCTTATCTAGTGTCCCAGTCTGAATCTTTTGATAGGCGAGTTTAGTCCATTGCCATTCAGTGTTATTACATTCAGAGAATTATTTGTGGTAGCCATATTTTGGTTGGATTTGTGTTTGTTATATTTTGTTTGTAGTATTTTATTTTCCCCTTCTATTTTTGTCTTTTTTGTTGCTCTTTACACTCTCCTCCATCTCTGACTGTCCTGTTTTTTCCTTTCTTCCTGCAGAACTCCCTTAAGAATTTCTTGAAGGGGAGGGTCTTGTTGGTATACTCTTTCAGTTTCTGTTTATCTGTGAATATTTTGAACTCTCCATCATTTTTGAATGCTAGTTTAGCTGGATAAAGTATTCTTGGTTGGAAATTTTTTTCCTTTAGTACCTTGACTATATCATACCACTGCCTTCTTGCCTCCATGGTTTCAGATGAGAAATCAGCACTTAATCTTATGGAGCTTCCCTTGTATGTGATGGTTTTCTTTTCTCTTGCTTCTTTTAGAATTTTCTCTTTGTCTTGATCATTGGATAATTTGACAAGTATATGTCTTCTGGTGGGCCTGTTGGGGTTTATGAGCAGTGGAGTGCGCTGTGCTTCTTGGATATGTACATCTGTCTCTTTCAGTAGATTTGGGAAGTTTTCAGTCATTATTTCCTGCAACACTCCTTCTGACCCCTTTCCCTTCTCTTCTCCTTCTGGAATGCCTATAATACGTATGTTTGAGTGTTTTGCATTATCATTCAGGTCCCTAAGTCCTATCTGGATTTTTTCTACCTTTTTATTGACCACTTCTACTATCTGTTTGATTTCTGATGTACTGTCTTCCACATCACTAATTCTCTGCTCTGCCTCTTCTAGTCTGCTTTTTGCTGCAAGTGTATTTTTGATTTCTTGAATTGTGGTGTTCATTTCCATCATATCTGTTATTTTTTTGCGCATGTCTGCAATTTCCCCTCCAAGTGTTGTCTTCATGTTGTTAACCTCTTTCATTACTTCATGAAATTTGTCGGTGATAAATGTTCTGAGATCTTTCATTGCTTGTGCGAAGATCTGCTCCCCTTCCTGATTTTTAGTTTGTTGATTGGATTCAGCCATGTTTTCCTGATTACTGGTTTGGTTTGTATTTTTTTTTTGCTGTCTTGTCATCATTTCTTCTGGACAGGTTTAATCAGTTCCTTAGTTTCTTTGTCTAGTCTTGGAGATTAATTAGCTGTTGTTTTTGCATAAGTGTTATATCTTCTCTTTGTCCCTTTGTTCTTCTTATTCTGATTTCTTATTGCTGGTTAAGTTCACTTTAAAGGAATGTATTAGTGCTGGGGAAAGGCAATTGTGTAAGGAAGGAAAAAGTGTAAAGTAGTATTGGTGATATATGTTAACAAAGCAACAATATGAGTTCTGGGAGGATGGAGGTTAGATCGTGTAAATTGTGTAGAGTTATAGTAGTAGGAAAGTACCTATAATGAGGTAGACGACTGAATATGGGAGGAATATGGTACGTACTAAGAAGCTATTGTTTTCATAAGAGAGGGAAAGAGAAAAGAGAGGTAATAGTTTCAAGGGCTGATACCAGATGGAAAACTAAACAAACGTATTAGAATTTAAGAGTTAGACACTTTGTGGGTCAAAGAAAGGGAGGTGGAATATAGGAGAGATAGCAGATGGTGGAGGGTATCAAGTTGTAGGGGAAAGGGGATAGTGTAGATAGCCTAAATCTATTCACAGAGAAATGAGGCAGTGGAGGATGAGGAAACTCATCAAATGTGAGGTGTTTCCTGCAGGACCTATTGTATTGTTAAGATATAATAGAATAAGAAGAAGATCAGGGACAAGAAAGAGAGGATTAAAAAACACACACACACACACACAAAGAACAGAAACCCCGCCGCCGGGCTCGGCCTGGCTCCCCCGGCCGCCGCCGCTCGGCGCTCTGCCCGGCTCAGCCCAGCCCTCCCTGCCACTGCCTCTCGACGCTCAGCCCGGCTCGGCCCCGCCACCCCGGCCACCACCGCTCGGTGCTCGGCCCGGCTCGGTCCCACCCCCCCTGGCCACCGCCACTCGGTGTTCGGCCCAGCTCGGCCCGGCTCCCCCAGCCACCGCCGCTTGGCGCTCGGCCCAGCTCGGCCCCCCCGGCTGCTGCCGCTCGGTACTCAGCCTGGCTCCCCCTGCAGCCACGGCACCAGATGCCTCAGCTCTGCCTACCCAAGGAGGGAATCCTCCACACAGAGCTGGAATGTCCATATATATTTCACAGACGGATCCTCTCTGTTACCTTCCCTCCAAATCGATGTCCAGACACCTCCGGACCAGCAAAAATCCCAAAACAGCCCAGTCCCAAAGAGTCTCCAACACTGCCCAGCCAATTCCCCACAGGAGCTAGTAACTGGGAAGTTCACTCAGCCGCCATCTTGTTCTTC
Organism: Dasypus novemcinctus; assembly: GCF_030445035.2. NCBI lineage: Eukaryota > Metazoa > Chordata > Mammalia > Cingulata > Dasypodidae > Dasypus > Dasypus novemcinctus. Next base: position 345,172 of record NW_026688182.1, on the reverse strand, counting down.
CCTCCTCTCCCCATTAACATTTAAACTTAAGTATTAATACAAGCACTTATTTAATATTTGGCCATTTGAATAGAACTCTTAGAAATTTTTATTTATTAATTTATATCACCATCCAGAGGTATCAAAATATAAACTGACATTGAACAAACAAACACAAAACAATTACAACACATTAATAGGAATGTACAGTTTACAATTAACTCATAATTCTTACTTTCTTACTTTTTTGATATAGCTGTTTTTAAGTTCTCCATCAAAGCACATCTTAGATTTTACTGTTTTTAAGATTTTCTCTGGAATCCATGTTCCCTGTAACATGCAAGCTTGTGCTTGGAAACATTTTTATTAGTTATCAGCAATCAGTTAAGATAACTTGAGTGGAAAATGGACTTTGGCCCAGTGGTTAGGGCATCTGTCTACCACATGGGAGGTCCGCAGTTCAAGCCCCAGGCCTCCTTGACCCATGTGGAGCTGGCCCATGTGCAGTGCTGATGCATGCAAGGAGTGAGGTGCCACACAGGGGTGTCCCCCGCATAGGGGAGCCCCACACGCAAGGAGTGCGCCCCGTAAGGAGAGCCACCCAGCGTGAAGGAGGGAGCAGCCTGCCGAAGAATGGCACCACCCACACTTCCTGTGCTGCTGACGACAACAGAAGCAGACAAAGAAACAAGACGCAGCAAAAAGACACAGAAAACAGACAACCTGGGGAGGGGAATTAAATAAATAAATATTTAAAAAAAAAGATAACTTGAGCGGCATAAATGTAGTTAAGCTCTTATTTAGCAGTTTAGAACACACATTTCTTGGATTACTACTCTGTAAGACTATACTGAGACTTGAAGTTCAGGAGTAAACTATTGATTTAAAACCAAAAATTCCTTTTAACACCTTGATAAAAATTTTGTACTAGTTTTATTATTTTGGTTAAATAGGCCCAATCAGAATTAGCATGGAAATAAAACAGAACACTAATGTTGCTATGTTTATCTCCTTTTCCAAGAGTTTAATTCTATTAACACCCACTATACCACAACTACATTATTATGTAGACAGCAGGGGTTTACAGAATTGCTGCCAGAATAATTTCCTTATCTTAGTTAACACTTTAACAGGGAGTTTTCTTACAAGCCTGATTTCACTAATAAGGACTATATTTAGTATTTTTACCTGTTTTGAAATTTCCCATAGTTTAAAAGGTATTGGTTCATGATGGAACTCAGCACCTCCTTGAGGATTATTAGCATCTGATGGAGTTGGTCATGATATAACCAGAAAAGCTGATAAGAATTGCATGGCCTCTGGATCCCCTTCTCAAGATCCTTGCAATAAACAGCATATGAAGGTTGTTTGAGGAGTGAGGTTGGAAACAACTATCTTTTTTTTTAATCATACAGCAATTGTTTATTTTTTGTCTTTATTTTTAAAAAATATTACATTAAAAAAATATGAGGTCCCCATATACCCCCCACCCCCTCAGCCCACTCCATCCCCCCATAGCAACAATCTCCTCCATCATCATGAAACATTCATTGCATTTGGTGAATACATCTCTGAGCACTGCTGCACCTCATGGTCAAAGGTCCACATCATAGCCCACACTCAACCACTTCCCATTCAGTAGGCCATGGGAGGACATACAATGTCTGGTAACTGTCCCTACAGCATCACCCAGGACAACTACAAGTCCTGAAAATGCCTACACATTTCATCTCTTCCTCCCATTCCCCACACCCAGCAGCCACCATGGCCACTTTCTCCACACCAATGCCACATTTTCTTAGGATATTAATCACAATAGTTCATGAATAGAATATCAGTAAGTCCACTCTAATCCATATTCTATTCCTGCATCCTGTAGACCTTGGAATGGTTGTGCCCACTCCACATCTGTATCCAGAGTGGGCTTAGATTCCACATGGATGCTGGATGCAATCCTCCTGCTTTCAGATGTAGGCACTCTTGGCTCCATGGGGTGGTGGTTGACCTTCTTCAACTCCATGTTAGCTGAGTGGGGTAAGTCCAATAAACCAGAGTGTAGGAGTTGAAGTCTGTTGAGGCTCAGGGCCTGGATATCATACGGTCAGTCCAGAGATTCAGATCCCCTTGGTATATATTAAACCCCAGCATCAACTACAGTTCTGGTAAAAGTAACAGGAGAGGCTTGTGAAAAAAGATCACATCTGAGTCCAGCTCCATTACACAGAAACACAAACTCCAAAGAAGGGCCAACTGACATGGCACTGAACTCCATCTGCCATGACCATAGAACCTGTGGGTCTCTGTAGCCCTCAGAAGAACCAATACCTGGGGTTGTATCTACTTTGTCTCTGGGATACTTTGTCTCTCGGACTCTGCTGAGGTGTGCATAAAGGCAAACCCTCTGATAACCTCCCAGCTCTTTTTTGGAGACTCATAGCCATATAAACTCATTTGTCCTTTCCATTTCCCCCTTGATTCAGGTCAAAAAGCATTTTTAACTCCTGGTATTATATGTAGACTGAGATATTCTGCTGGTCCGAGTTGATCCTTTTATTCAAGGTCATTTTCTAGTTATATCATCAGCTGGTACTTGGTAGTAATCCCTTGGCACCAGGGAGGCTCATTCCCGGGAGTCATGTCCCATGCTGGGGGTAAGGCAACGCATTTACATGGTGATTTTGGCTTCAAGACTGGCCACATTTGAGCAACACGGAGGCTCTCAGGAGATAACTCTCAGGCACCCTGCAGCTCTAGGCCTTGTTCTTATTTCAGGTGCACAGGCTCACAAGCATAATCATTAGTATCAAGGGCTCATTGTTGGACCTCCATTCTTTTTTGGTTTTTGCCGTTACACTTGGGGGATTGTTGCTGTTCCTTTAGGGATTGTGATAGAGCTCCCCTGGCTAGGAGCTCAGCACTCCCTCAGTTGTTGTTTTTAATCATATCCACTATGAAAATATCCAAACATATTTCTGTACCCTGGTTATATGCCCTGTAGAACTCCCTGCCAACCATATGTCCCCTGTCAATAATGTCCCACACCAGTATTTCTCTGCTGCCATTGTTGAACTTCTCTGTGATCCAAAAATTCCTGAAAAGTGAAGTCCAATATATTGCCAGGTTGCCTTAATAGTAAAATGGAATATAGCAATGAGTTTAAAGGATAGATATAGAATACATATTAATTTGGAAAAATGATGGTAAAGATAAATTGGGGTATCAGAAAATTTAAAAATGCAAAAGTTTTGTTTTTGATGTTTTGCCTTCCATCACTGCAATAAGTGTTGCCCTGTATGCAAATTGTCAAGGCAACTACTTCCATCATTTCCTCAGTGTCCTATCTTTTTCTTTTCTTTTTTTCTAATTATTAAGCTTATCTTCACAAGAGTTTTAGATCACAGTAATTCATATATACAATATACAGTACTCTCACATAGCCAACATAAAACCTTTTCCCTTCCACAGCAATAATCTTTTTACAGATTCATACTATATTTACTGAAACTGATGTACAGATATTGAGACAATAGCTTTCAAACAAGGTAACATCTGTGTTTTCACAGTGGTTTATATTTTAGATGATTCAATTTTCTAAATTTTTAGTTATCTTATGTTTTACATTATGGTTTACATTTTAGCCTATCAGCCCCTATATATTTTTGGTGTAATTTTACATGTCTTATATCCATCCTTGCATAGTCTTGTGAAACAATTCTATTGCCCACACAGTTACATTGGTTCCATCTATTCAATACCTCTTCCCCCTCCCCTTAGGGCCCACACTGACAGTCAGTCTTCATTGCTTGAAGGGCCACGTTCAGAGATACTTGCAATAGTGTTGAGGGCTTGACATGCTAAACTGCCCTAATGCCCTGGGAACCACCATTTCTCTTGAGAGATACATTTCCCTCTATTTGATGGCCTCAGTCCTCCCCAGGATGTGGGTATACCTTCACTCTCACTATATGGGTCTCTAGCCAGTGATATAACCCACTATGGCAAAATGAGCATTCACATATTCTCTAGGAGCCAGTCCTGCATCAGATTATCCCCTTTAAGCATCTTGAACAGGTAACTTTCCTTATTATATTTTTGAAAAGGTTTTCTCAGCATTATACTCTCAACCAAATACCTGACAATCTCCTATGTTCGTATGTTTACCCACCCTTCCCCCAATTTCTTGGGCAATACTACCCATCCTCCCATCCCTAACCGCCCACAAGACAACAAAGCCCCACCCAAAGGTAACCCTATGCCCCCATTTTATCCCTCCTTGTACAAATACTTACCTCCAGGTTATCATAGATTTCACCCATGTAGGTGTCAGCTTGCAACCTTCCTCTACCCCCCAAATTCCTGTAAGCCTATCACCGAGGCTCTAGCTCTCTGAGGCAGCTTGGTTTACTTATTTCATAACATTGAGGTCATGTAGTATTTGTCCTTCAATGCGTGGGCTGCTTCACTCAAAATAAGGTTCTCAAGATTCATCAATGTTATCACGTGTGTTTGCAGTGTATTTGTTTTTAAAGCCAAGTCATATTCCATTGTATGTGTATACCACATTTTATTTATCCATTCATCTGTTGATGGGCATTTGGGTTGATTCCAACTTTTGGCAATAGTGAAGAATGCTGCTATGAAATGATATATGGTGTGCATATATCAGTTTGTGTCCTTGTTTCCAATTCTATTGGGTATATCCCCAGCAGTGGAATTGCTAGGTCTTATGGCAAATCTATGGCTAGTTTTTTAAGAAACTGCCAAACTGTCCTCCAGAATGGTTGGATCCTTCTGCATTACCACCAACAGTGGATGAGTGTTCCCATTCCTCCACATCCTCTCCAGCATTTGTAGTCTTCCGTTTTATTCATAGCTGCCAATCTTATGGGTGTAAGATGGTATCTCATTGTAGTTTTGATTTGCATTTCCCTGATAGCTAGAGATTTGGAGCATTTTTTCATGTGCTTTTTAGCCATTTGTATTTCTTCTTTGGAGAAGTGTCTGTTTAAATCTTTTCCCCATTTTTAAAATGGGTTGTTTATCTTTTTATTTTCAAGATATAGGAGTTCTTTATATATGCAGGTTATAAGTCTCCTATCAGATATATGGTTACCAAATATTTTCTACCATTGTGTAGGCTCTCTTTTCACTTTCTTGACAAACTCCTTTGAGGTGCAGAAGGCTTTAATTTTGAGCAGGTCCCATTTATCTATTCTTTTGCTGCTCATGCTTTTGGTGTGAAGATTATGAAGCCATTTCCTATTACAAGATCTTGTATATGCTTCCCTACACCACTTTCCAAAGTCTTTATGGTCTTGGCTCTTATATTTAGGTCTTTGATCCATCTTGAGTTGATTTTTGTATAAGGTGTAAGATGGTAATCCTCTTTCATTCTTTTACATATGGATATCCAGTTCTCCAGGCACCATTTTTTGAATAGGCCATTCTTTCCCAAGTGAGAGGGTTTGGTGGCTTTACTGAATATTATATGACTATATATATGAGGATCTCTATCAGCTCTCAATTCAGTTCCATTGGTTTGTGTGTCTCTCCTTGTGCCAAAACCATGCTTTTTTCTCTACTGTAGCTTTGTAGTATGTTTTGAAGTCAGGTAGTGTGATTCCTCCAATTTCGTTTTTCTTTTTTTTTTTATTTCAAGATACTTTTATTTTTAAATCAGGTCACAACATTAAGCTTTTGGCCCATTCTGATGTTATAAAAGCTACAAATGCTTGCTCAGCAGGTCAGAGGCATCCCTTAGACGTATGTTTGAAAGTGAATAAAAATCCATACAGGGAAACGGACTTGGCCCAGTGGTTAGGGCATCTGTCTATCACATGGGAGGTCTGCGGTTCAAACCCCGGGCCTCCTTGACCCATGTGGAGCTGGCCCATGTGCAGTGCTGATGCACGCAAGGAGTGCCGTGCCACGCAGGGGTGTCCCCTGCATAGGGGAGCCCTACGCGCAAGGAGTGCACCAAATAAGGAGAGCTGCCCAGCCCAAAAGAAAGTGCAGCCTGACCAGGAATGGCACTGCCCACACTTCCCATGCCGCTGACGACAACAGAAGCGGACAAAGAAACAAGACGCAGCAAATAGACACAGAGAACAGACAACCGGGGGAGGGGGGAATTAATTAAATAAATAAATAAGTACATCTTTTTAAAAAATCCATATAAAACAAAATAATCAACTACTTTCCATAGGAACACAGATAAGTGTAACCCCATCTCCTAGTCTTCCTTATTGCTGTGTCTGTGCCAATCCTACTCTTAGAAGGACATTTCAAAATTAGCAGTAATTAAGTTAAATGATCCCCCATTCAAGCTAAACTCACAGTTAGCAGCTACAAAGATGGTATTTACACATTAATACTAGCTGGAGCACAAGTGGCCGGGTGGCGCTTCATCCCACTTTCCCAAGCACAGGAAAAAGACAGAGCACTGGCGTCTTGCTCCTCTACTTTGGGTGGAAACCCCCCGATCTCGATTTGTTGCATGACTTGCCATGCAGGCCCTGACATCACGTAGTAGATGGTTGGCCTCTGGAACCCACTGAAAGTGGAAGCAGTAGCCACAGTGTAAGCCTCCATGTTCTCAAACAGCATCCAGTCGCCCACGTGCATTTCTGGCAGGCCACAGCACTCAACGATCCGATCAAGGCCATCACACGTGGGTCCCGCTTTACATGCTCATGACCATAAAGGATACAATTAAATGATCCATATACTCCGTCATTCACATAATACATAAAGGTTTGTTCAATCGATTCATCTTCATCATCAGAGCCTGTGTTCCTTAAATACAATTTTTTTGGCAATGATATTCACTGCAAGTGTGAAAGCTGAAGCAACATAATATCAGCCTGGTTCAGCTATGATTCTCACTCCAGAATCTAACGGGAAATACTTGTCTAATGCTGGATTAATGACACTGGTTATCTCTCCAAATTTAAGCTTCACATCATCAGTTCTGGGAAAGCCATCATCAATATCAAGCAGATACATGCTGAAACCAACCTCAGCTCCCATGTCAAAGACACAGCGGGCATCAGAGATGGCCTGCACAAAAGTTTCAGGATCAGTATAGCCACTTCCCACATGGAGGCTGACATCAATGACATCGATATCGAGCTCTTTAGCCCATTCCAAAAGAAGCCTGCTGGTTTTGTGTGTGGCTCCAAATTTAACACTGAGTGGCAGACTGCTTTGGAGTCATCGGTGGCAATCCACAAAACCAACTTTTGCCTTTGGATGTGCCCTGGCCACTTTCATCAACTCAACCTCGCTGTCAAAAGTCATCATCTCAACTCCATTATTGGTGGCATACTTAATTTAAGACACTTGTTTACAAGGGTTTGTGTAGATTATCCTCTGTGGCGGCACCCCGAGACTCTGCACCAACTAGACTTCAGTCTTGCTAGCACAATCAAATCCTGTCCCTATGGAAGCCAGGGTCTTCACTGTGGCTTTATTGTCATTACATTTGACTGCAAAGAAGGGGGTGACACGAGGAAGAACTTTTAACCATCTCAGATGTTTCTTTAGAATGTCTCCAAGGTCCGCAACATAGAAGGCATCTTTATCATCATCAGAAGAAACTTCATTAATTTTTTGGCCCAGAATGTCCTTGGCAGTAAAACCTTCATCAAGGAAATGGCAGTCAAACTCCTCATTACTGAAGTTGTTCATGGTTTCTTGATGTTCCACTGAAACACAACAAAATGGAAAACTAAGAGACAGAATTTAAAGAGATTTCTTTGAGCTTTTCAGGAAGGCAATTCTCCAGGAATTCCAAATCTTGCTGAATTATAAGACTTGTGCCCTTGATGCAGTAGTGGAAATGTTCTCCTAGCACTTGGGTGCCAGGGCCACCCCCCGAGGAGGTCCTACAGCCCGCAATGCTGCCACCACCGCTGCCCACCTCGCTCCCTCCCGCTGGAGGACCGCTGGCCCAAAGAGGCTACAGAGCTGCTGGCAGAGGACGGTCGGTGGCAGGGCTGGAGGGGCCTGAGTCATTTTTCTTTTTCAATATGTCTTTAGCTATTCGGGGCCTCTTTCCTTTCCAAATAAATTTCATAGTGAGTTTTTCTAATTCCTTAAAGAATGCGGTGTTGATTTTTATTGGGATTGCATTGAATGTGTAGATCAGTTTTGGTAGGATAGACATCTTGATAATATTTAGTCTTCCTATCCATGAACAGGGAATATTCTTTCATTTATTTAGGTCTTCTTTGATTTCCTTGAACAGTCTTATGTAGTTTTCTGTGTATAAGTTTTTTACATCTTTAGTTAAGTTTATTCCCAGGTATTTGATTTTTTTATTTACTGTTGTAAATGTATTTGTTTCTTGATTTCCTCCTGAGCTTGCTCATTATTTGTATATAGAAATGCTATTGATTTTTGCACATTCATCTTATAACCTGCAACTTCACTAAACTCATTTATGAGTTCTAGAAGCCTTGTATAGACTACTTAGGGTTTTCTATGTATAGGATCATGTCATCTGCAAATAATGAAATTTTGACTTCTTCCTTTCCAATTTGAATGCCTTTTGTATCTGGTTCTTGCCTCAGTGCTTGAGCAAGTACTTCTAAGACAATGTTAAATAGAAGGGGTGAGAGTGGGCATCCTTGTCTCGTTCCTGATCTTAGAGAGAAGGATTTTAGGATCTCACCATTGTAAAAGATGATGGTTGTGGATTTTTCATATATACTCTTGATCATGTTCAAAAAATTTCCTTGTATCCTGACCTTTTGGAGTGTTTTTATCAAGAAAGGGTGCTGTATTTTGTCCAATTCTTTTTCTGCATCTATAGATATAATCATGATTTTTTTCCCTTTAATCTGCTTATATGGTTTATTACATTGATTGATTTGCTTATGTTGAACCATTCTTGCATACCCGGAATGAATCTCACTTGGTTATGGTATATAATTTGCTTAATGTGTTGTGCAATACAGTTAGCAACTATTTTGTTGAGGATTTTTGCATCTAGGTTCGTTAGAGAAATTGGTCTGTAATTTTCCTTTCTTGTGGTGTCTTTGTTTGGCTTTGGTACTAGGATAATGTTGGCATCATAGAAGGAGTTAGGTAATGTTCCTTCTGCTTCGATTTTTTGGAAGAGTTTCAGCAGGATTGGGCATTAGTTCTTTCTGGAATGTTCTCTAGAATTCACCTGTGAAGACATCTGGCCCTGGGTTCTTCTTAGTTGGGAGATTTTTAATGACTGATTCTATCTCTTTACTTGTGATTGGCTTGTTGAGATCATCAATTTATTCTTTCATCAATATAGACTGATTATGTGTTTCTAGGAATTTGTCCATTTCCTCTGAATTGTCATTTTTGTTGAAATATAGTTTTTCAAAGTATCCTCTCATGATAATCTTTATTTCTGTGGGGTCAGTGGTGATATCTCCCTTCTCATTTCTTATTTTGTGTATTTGCATCTTCTCTCTCTTTCTCTTTGTTAGTCTAGCTAAGGGTTTGTCAATTTTATTGATCTTCTCAAAGAACCAGCTTCTTGGTTTTGTTTATCCTTTCAAGTGCTTTCCTATTTTCTATTTCATTTAGTTCTGCTCTTATCTTTGTTCTTTCTTTCTTCTTCCTGTGGGGTTACTTTGTTGTTGTTTTTTTACTAATTCCTCCAAATGTGCAGGTAGTTCTTCAATTTTTGCTCTTTCTTCTTTTTGGATGTATGAATGTATGGCTATAAATTTCCTTCTCAGTACCGCTTTTGCTGCATCCCATAAGTTTTGTATGTTGTGTTATCATTTTCATTAGTTTCAAGGTAGTTATTAATTTCTTTTGAGATTTCCTCTTTGACCCACTGTTTTTCTAAGAGTGTGCTGTTTAATTTCCATATCTTGGTGTGAAATCTGGCTTCATGCCACTGTGGTCAGAGATATTATTTTTTATGATTTTGATCTTTCTGAATTCACTGAGCCTTTCTTTGTGGCCTAGCATATGGTCCATCTTGGAGAATGATCCATGTGCACTTGAGAAAAATGTATATCTTGCTGTATTCGGGTGTAATGATCTGTATATGTCTATTAGATCCAACTCCTCTAATATACTGTTTAAAGTTTTTGTTTCTTTAGTGTTTCTCTTTTGAGATGTTCTATCCAAAGTTGGTCATGGTGTATTAAAATCTCCCAGTATAATTGTAGAGGCATCTACTCTTTCACTTAGTTTTTCCAGTGTTTGCCTCATGTATTTGGAGGCACCCTTGTTAGGAGCATAAATATTTATGATTATTTGTTCTTCTTGAGAGATTGTCCCTTTCACTAATATGTAGTAGCCTTCTTTGCCTCTCACAATTGTTTCACATTTAAAGTCTATTTTGTCTGATATTAATATAGCTACTCCTGCCTGTTTTTGGTTATTGTTTGCTTGTAAGATTGTTTTCCAACCATTCACTTTCTTTTTTTTTTTTTTTAATTTTTTTATTTTTTATTGACTTTGTAATAATATTACATTAAAAATATATATGTGAGGTCCCATTCAACCCCACCCCCCCACCCCCCCTCTCCCCCCCCCCAACAACACTCATTCCCATCATCATGACACATCCATTGGATTTGGTAAGTACATCTTTGGGCACCTCTGCACCTCCTATACATTGGTTCACATTATGGCCCATACTCTCCTCTATTCCATCATGTAGGCCCTGTGAGGATTTACAATGTCCGGTGATTACCTCTGAAGCACCATCCAGGGCAGCTCCATGTCCCGAAGACGCCTCCACCTCTCATCTCTTCCTGCCTTTCCCCATACCCTTTGTCCATTATGTCCACTTTTCCCAATCCAATGCCACCTCTTCTATGTGGACACTGGATTGGTTGTGTCCATTGCACCTTTATGTCAAGAGGAGGCTCAGATTCCACATGGATGCTGGATGCAATCCTCCCATTTTCAGTTGTAATCACTCTAGGCTCCATGGTGTGGTGGTTGTCCTTCTTCACCTCCATCTTAGCTGAGTGTGGTAAGTCCAATAAATCAGATTGTAGGTGCTGAAGTCTGTTGAGGCTCAGGATCTGGCTATCACATTGTCAGTCCAGAGATTCAAATCCCCTAAATATATCTTAAACCCCAACATTAACTGCACCTCCAGCACATTAGCATGAAAGTCTTATGAAGGGAGATCCCATCTGAGTCCAGATTCATCACACATAAACACCATTTCCAAAGAGGGGCCATCTGCCCTGGTAGTTAACCCCATCGGCCATGACCATAACTCCCATGGGTCTCTTTAGCCCTCAAAGGAACCAATATCTGGGGGTTGTATCTGCTTTATCTGTCTCTCTGACTCTGCTCAGTTGTGCATGAGGGCAAACCTTCTGCCAGCCTCCAGACTCTTTTTTAGAAACTCGTAGCCATATAAACTCATTTCTCCTTTCCATTTCCCCCTTACTTTAGGTCAAACAGCATTTTAAAGTCATGGTATTTTATGTAGACATGGATATTCTGCTGATCCGCATTGAACCTTCCGTATAAGGTCATTTTCCAGTTGCATCATCAGTTGGTAGTTGATAGTGGTCCCTCGTTGCCAGGGAGGCTCATCCCCGGGTGTCATGTCCCACGGTGGGGGGAAGGCATTGCATTTACATGCTGAGTTTGGCTTCGAGACTGGCCACATTTGAGTAACATGAAGGCTGACAGGAGGAAATTCCCAGGCACAAAGTTGCTCTAGGCCTTGTTATTATTTTGGGTTTATCAGCTCACAAGCATAGTCATTAGTATCAGGGGCTCACTGTTGAACCCTCACTTCCTCCCGGTCCCCACCACTGTACCTGGGAGACTGTCGCTGCTCCCCTAGGGACCACGACAGAGCACCACTGGCCAGGAACCCAGTACCCCCCCTACTGTGGTTTTTAATTGTTGCCACTATGAGTATATCCAAACATTACCATGCACCCTGGACATATGTTCTGTACAGCTCCCTGTCAGTCATATATCACCTGTCATTGGTATCCCATACCAGTATCCCTCCATTGCCATTGTTGAAACACTCTGTGATCCAGAACTCCCCGAAATTTGAAGCCCAATATAATGTCATGGTCCCTTACTAGGGAATGGCATATAGCGATGAGTTTAAAGGATAGATAAAGAACTTGGATAAAGTTAGATAAAGAACTTAGATAAAGAATGTTGACTTGAAAAAATTCCACATCCTATTTTTTTCTTTTTTTTTTTTTCCCCCCCCCCCTAATTATTCAGCTTTTCTTCACAGGAGTCCTAGACCACAGCAATGTATATATATAATATACAGCACTCCCACACATCCACCAGAAAACCTTTTCCCTTCCACAGTGATACTCTTACGCCCTATTCATATCATATTTACTTAAAGTGATGTACAGAGTCTGAGACATTAGCTTTCTAACAAGGTGACATCTGTGTTTACATTATGGTGCATACTTTAGGATACACAGTTCTTTACATTTTTAGTTATCCTATGTTTTACATTATGGTTTACATTATCAGTCTGTCATCTCCTATATGTTATGGTGTAATATTACATGTTTTATATCCATCCTTGTGTACTCTCAAGAAACTCCTCTCTTACCCCCCATTTACTTTGGTTCCACACATTTAACGTCCATTTTCCCTTCCACCTTGGTGCCCTCAGTGATAGCCAACCTCCATTTCCTGAGGAGCCACTTCCAGAGATAGATGGAATAGTGTTCAGGGCCTAACTTGCTCAACTGCCCCAATGCCCTGGGAGCCACCCTTTCTCTCGAGGGATACAGTTCCCTCTATTGGATGGCATTAGTCCTCCCCAGGATGTGGGTCCACCCCCACTCTCACTACTTGGGTTTCTACCCCATGGTGTCACCCACTCTGGCAGAATGAGCATTTAGACATTCCCCAGGAGCCCGTCCTGCATCAGACCCTCCCCTCCAAGCATTCTAAACAGGTAACCCTCTTTATTATATTTTGATATGATTTTCTCGGCATTTTACTCTCCACCAACACCTGACCCTCTCCTGGTTCGTATGCTACCCCTCCCTCCCCCCACTTTTGGGCAACGTTACCCACCCGTCCCTCCCCAGCCACCCTCAAACCCGCAAAGCCCCAAGCAAAGGCAACCCCTTGCCCCCCTTTTATCTCTTCTTTGTGTTCATACTTACCACCATCTCGTCTTAAATTCCACCCCTGCAGACATCGGCTCATATCCTTCCTCCACCCTCCGATTTCCTGCAAGCCTATCGTTCAGTCTCTTGCTATCTAGGGCAGCTTGTTTATTTCATATCATTGAGGTCATGTAGTATTTGTCCTTCAATGTCTGGGTTGCTTCACTCAACATAAGGTTCTCAAGATTCATCCATGTTATCACATGTGTTTGTAGTGTGTTTGTTCTTACAGCCGAGTAGTATTCCATTGTGTGTATATACCACATTTTATTGATCCACTCGTCTGTTGATGGGCATTTGGGTTGATTCCAACTTTTGGCAATAGTGAACAATGCTGCTATGAACATTGGTGTACATATATTGGTTTGTGTTCTTGTTTTCAGTTCTGCTGGGTATATTCCCAGCAGTGGTATTGCTGGGTCATATGGCAAATCTATGGCTAGTTTTTTGAGAAACCGCCATACTGTTCTCCAGAATGGTTGGATCCTTCTGCATTCCCACCAGCAGTGGATGAGTGTTCCCCTTCCTTCACATCCTCTCCAGCACTTGTATTCTTCTGTTTTTTTCATAGCTGCCAATCTTATGGGTGTAAGATGGTATCTCATTGTGGTTTTGATTTGCATTTCCCTGATAGCTAGAGATTTGGAACATTTTTTCATGTGCTTTCTTGCCATTTGTATTTCTTCTTCGGAGAAGTGTCTGTTTAAGTCTTTTTCCCATTTTTTAAATGGATTGTTTATCTTTTTATTTTCAAGATGTAGGAGTTCTTTATATATGCAAGTTATAAGTTTCTTATCAGATATATGATTGCCAAATATTTTCTCCCACTGTATGGGCTCCCTTTTTACTTTCTTGACAAACTCCTTTGAGGTGCAGAAGGCTTTAATTTTGAGGAAGTCCCATTTATCTATTAGTTCTTTTGCTGCTCGTGCTTTTGGTGAGATATTCATAAATCCATTACCTATTACAAGGTCCTGTAGATGTTTCCCTACCCTGCTTTCTAAGGTTTTTATTGTCTTGGCTCTTATATTTAGGTCTTTGATCCATCTTGAGTTGATCTTTGTATAAGGTGTGAGATGGTAATCGTCTTTCATTCTTCTACATATGGCTATCCAGTTCTCCAGACACCATTTGTTGAATAGGCCACTCTCTCCCAGTTGAGAGGGTTTGGTGGCTTTATCGAATATTATGTGGTTGTATATGTGAGGTTCTATATCAGAGCTTTCAATTCGATTCCATTGGTCTATATGTCTCTCCTTATGCCAATACCATGCTGTTTTCACCACCGTAGCTTTATAGTATGTTTTGAAGTCAGGTAGTGTGATTCCTCCAATTTCATTTTTCTTTTTCAGTATGTCTTTGGCTATTCGGGGTCTCTTTCCTTTCCAAATAAATTTCATCGTTAGTTTTTCTAGTTCCTTAAAGAAGGCTGCATTGATTTTTATTGGGATTGCATTGAATGTGTAGATCAATTTTGGTAGGATAGACATCTTAATAATGTTCAGTCTTCCTATCCATGAACAAAGAATAGTCTTCCATTTATTTAGGTCTTCTTTGATTTCCTTGAACAATCTTGTATAGTTCTCAGTGTATAAGTTCTTTACCTCTTTAGTTAAATTTATTCCTAAGTATTTGATTTTTTTATTTACTATTGTGAATGGTATTTGTTTCTTGATTTCCTCCTGATCTTGCTCATTATTGGTGTACAGAAATGCTACTGATTTTTGCGCATTGATCTTATAACCTGCGACTTTACTAAACTCATTTATGAGTTCTAGAATCTTTGTTGTAGATCTCTCAGGGTTTTCTATGTATAGGATCATGTCATCTGCAAATAATGAAATTTTGACTTCTTCCTTTCCAATTTGAATGCCTTTTATTTCTGGTTCTTGCCTCAGTGCTCGAGCAAGTATTTCTAAGACAATGTTAAATAGGAGCGGCGACAGTGGGTATCCTTGTCTTGTTCCTGAGTTTAGAGGGAAGGAGTCTAGGATTTCTCCATTGTAAACAATATTGGCTTTAGGTTTTTCATATATACTCTTTATCATGTTCAAAAAATTTCCTTGTATTCCAATCATTTGGAGTGTTTTTATCAAGAAAGGGTGCTGTATTTTGTCAAATGCTTTTTCTGCATCAATAGATATAATCATGTGATTTTTTTCCTTCAATCTGTTTATATGGTGTATTACGTTGATTGATTTTCTTATGTTGAACCATCCTTGCATACCTGGGATGAATCCCACTTGGTCGTGGTGTATAATTCGTTTAATGTGTTGTTGAATACGATTAGCAAGTATTTTGTTAAGTATTTTTGCGTCTAGGTTCATTAGAGAAATTGGTCTGTAATTTTCCTTTCTTGTGATGTCTTTGTTTGGCTTTGGTACTAGGGTAATGTTGGCATCATAGAAGGAGTTGGGTAATGTTCTTTCTGTTTCGATGGTTTGGAATAGTTTCAGCAGGATTGGTGTCAGTTCTTTCCGGAATGTTTTATAGAATTCACCTGTGAAGCCATCTGGCCCTGGGCTCTTCTTAGTTGGGAGATTTTTAATAACTGATTCTATCTCTCTGCTTGTGATTGGTTTGGTAAGATCATCACTTTCTTCTTTTGTCAATATGGGCTGTTTATGTGTTTCTAGGAATTTGTCCATTTCCTCTAGATTGTCATTTTTGTTGGAATATAGTTTTTCAAAATATCCTCTTATGATAGTCTTTATTTCTGTGGGGTCAGTGGTGATATCGCCTTTCTCATTTCTTATTTTGTGTATTTGCATCTTCTCTCTTTTTTTCTTTGTTAGTGTTGCTAAAGGTTTGTCAATTTTGTTAATCTTCTCAAAAAACCAGCTCTTGGTCTTGTTTATCTGTTCAAGTGCTTTCTTATTTTCTATTTCATTTAGTTCTGCTCTTATCTTTGTTATTTCCTTCCTTCTTCTTCCTGTTGGGTTACTTTGTTGTTGTTTTTCTAATTCCTTCAAATGTGCAGTTAGTTCTTCAATTTTTGCTCTTTCTTCTTTTTTGATATATGAATTTATGGCTATAAACTTCCCTCTCAGTACTGCTTTTGCTGCATCCCATAAATTTTGGTATGTTGTGTTATCATTATCATTTGTTTCAAGGTAGTCATTGATTTCTTTTGAGATTTCCTCTTTGACCCACTGTTTTTCTAAGAGTGTGTTGTTTAATTTCCAAATCGTGGTGTGAAATCTGGGCTTCTTTCCCTTGCAAATCTCCAGCTTGACTCCACTGTGGTCAGAGATAATGTTTTGTATGATTTCAATCTTTCTGAATTCGTTCAGCCTTTCTTTGTGGCCTAGCATATGATCTATCTTGGAGAATGATCCATGTGCGCTTGAGAAAAATGTATATCCTGCTGTGTTTGGGTGTAGCGATCTATATATGTCTATTAGATCGAGCTCCTCTAATATACTATTCAGATGTTTTGTTTCTTTGGTGATTCTCTTTTGAGATGTTCTGTCCAGAGTTGATAGTGGTGTATTAAAATCCCCCACTATAATTGTAGATGTATCTATTCTTTCACTTAGTTTTTCCAGCGTTTGCCTGACGTATTTAGAGGCACCCTTGTTAGGGGCATAGATATTTATGATTGTTCGATCTTCTTGACAGATTTTCCCTTTGACTAAAATGTAGTATCCTTCTTTGTCTCTCACAATTGTTTCACATTTAAAGTCTATTTTGTCTGATATTAATATAGCTACTCCTGCCTTTTTTTGGTTATTGTTAGCTTGTATGATTGTTTTCCAGCCTTTCACTTTCAATCTCCATGTGTCTCTGGGTCTAAGATGTGTCTCTTGTAGACAGCATATGGATGGGTCATATTTCCTTATCCAGTGTCCCAGTCTGAATCTTTTGATAGGTGAGTTTAATCCATTGACATTCAGTGTTATTACTATCAAGGAATTATTTGTGTTAGCCATATTTTGATTGGATTTGTGTTTGTCATATTTTGTTTGTATATTTTTTTTTGTCTTTTTTGTTGTTGTTGTTGGTCTTATACTCTCCTCCAACTTTGCCTTTCCTGTTTTTTCCTTTCTTCCTGCAGAACTCCCTTTAGAATTTCTTGAAGGGGAGGTTTCTTGTTGGTATACTCTTTCAGTTTCTGCTTGTCTGCGAATATTTTGAACTCTCCATCATGTTTGAATGCTAGTTTAGCTGGATAGAGTATTCTTGGTTGGAAATTTTTTTCCTTTAGTACCTTGACTATATCATACCACTGTCTTCTTGCCTCCATGGTTTCAGAAGAGAAATCAGCACTTAATCTAATTGAGCTTCCCTTGTATGTGATGGTTTTCTTTTCTCTTGCTGCTTTTAGGATTTTCTCTTTGTCTTGAGCATTGGATAATTTGACAAGTATATGTATTGGGGTGGGCCTGTTGGGGTTTATGACTTGTGGAGTGCGCTGTGCTTCTTGGATATGTACATCTGTCTCTTTCAGTAGATTTGGGAAGTTTTCAGCCATTATTTCCTGCAACACTCTTTCTGACCCCTTTCCCTTCTCTTCACCTTCTGGAATGCCTATAATACGTATGTTTGAGCGTTTTGCATTGTCATTCAGGTCCCTAAATCCTAATTGGATTTTTTCTATCTTCTTATTGACCCCTTCTACTATCTGTTTGATTTCTGATGTACTGTCTTCCACATCACTAATTCTCTGCTCTGTCTCTTCTAGTCTGCTGATATTTGCTGCAAGTGTATTTTTGATTTCTTGAATTGTGGTGTTCATTCCCATCATATCTGTTATGTTTTTGCGTATGTCTGCAATTTCCCCTCCAAGTGATGTCTTCATGTTGTTAACCTCTTTCATTACTGCATCAAATTTGTCGGTGATAAATGTTCTGAGATCTTTCATTGCTTGTGCCAAGTTTTGCTCCCCTTCGTGATTATTGGTTTGTTGATTGGATTCAGCCATGTTTTCCTGATTATTGGTTTGGTTCGTAGATTTTTGTTGCTTTCTGGTCATCTCTTTATTTTGATGAATTTAATCAGTTCCTTAGCTTCTTTGTCTGCTCTTGGAAGTTAATTAGTTGTTATTTTTGCACAGGTGTTATATCTTCTCTTTGTCACTTTTTTCTTCTTATTCTAGTTACTTGTTGTTGGTTAAGTTCACTTTAGAGGAAAGTATTAGTGTTGGGGAAAGGCAATTGTGTAAGCAAGGGAAAAGTGTAAAGTTGTATTGGTGATGTATGTTAATAAAGCAGGAATATGAGATCTGGAAGGATGGAGGTTAGATTCATGTAGATTGTATAGAGTTATAGCTGTAGGTAGAGTACCTTTTATGAAGTTGATGACTGAATTTGGGAGGAATATGGTATGAACTACACAGCTATTGTTTTCATGAGAGAGGGAAAAAGAAAAGAAAGGTAATAGTTTCAAGAGTGGATAATAGACAGAAAACAGAACAAAGGTATTAGAAATTAAGAGTTAGACACTTTGTGGATCAAAGAACGGGAGGTGGGGGGTGGAATATAGGAGAGACAGTAGATGATAGTGGATATCAAGATGCAGGGGAAGGGGGATAGTGTAGGTAGCCTAAATCAGTTCACACAGAAATGAGGCAGTGGAGGATGGGAAAACCCAGCAAATGTGAGGTGTTCCCTGTAGCACCTATTGTATACTTGAATTAAAGTAAAAATAAGTGGAAGATGAGGGACAAGAGGGAAAGAGAAAACCGAAAAAAAAAAACAAAACAAACTAATTATAATAAAGAAAAAAGAAAGGCAAGAAGAAAGGAAGAAAGAAAAAGAGGATGGGCAAACGGTGGGGAACGGATAGGGAGAAGAGAGATACAGGTACACACGTGTCACAATTGCAACACTATCTAAAACAACAACTTCCCCCCGCTTTGCCCTAAACCCCCCCCGTCTGTCTGCCCAAATGGGTCTGCAAGCACCTCCCTTCCCACAAACCCCCAATAGGCCGCCCAGGGCCCACGAACTCCCCAGTACTGCAGATGCTCAAAAAAAAAAAAAAAAAATTAAGTAAAATTAAAAACAAACAAACAAACAAACAAACAAACAAACAAACAAAAAAAAAAAAAAAACAGAAACCCCTCCGCAGGCCCGGCTCCGCCCGCCGCGGAGGCTTGGACCGGCTCTGCCCGGCTCCTCACGCCGCCTTTGCCTGGCCTGGCTCCGCCCAGCTCCGCTCGCTACAGCGGCCCAGCCGGCTCCGGCGTTCACCTCCCGCCACCGCGGCCTGGACCAGCCCTGCCCGGCTCCGTACCCGCCGCGGCCTGACCCGGGCCGGCCCGGCTCCAAACGCTACCGCGGCCCGCAGCCGGGGCCTGCACCGGCCCCGCCCGGCTCCAAGCGCTACCGCGGCCCGCAGCCGGGGCCTGCACCGGCCCCGCCCGGCTCCAAGCGCTACCGCGGCCCGCAGCCGGGGCCTGCACCGGCCCCGCCCGGCTCCAAGCGCTACCGCGGCCCGGCTCGGCCTGGCTCGGCCCCGCCCGGCCCCGCTCACCGCCGGCGCAGCGCGGCCCGGCTCCGGCGTCCGCCGCTGCGGCCCGGCCTGGCTCAGCCCCACCGAGCGGGGCTAGATGCCTCGTCTCCACCTACCCAAGAAGGGAATCCTCTACAGGTAGCTGGGATCTCCGTGTATATTTCACAGACGAATCCTCTCTGTTACCTTCCCTCCAAATCGATGTCCAGACACCTCCGGACCAGCAAAAATCCCGAAACAATCCGGTCCCAAAGAGTCTCCAACGCCGCCCAGCCGATTCCCTGCAGAAGACTCTAACAGGGATCCCATTCACTTTCAACCTCCATGAATCCCTGGGTCTAAGATGTGTTTCTTGTAGACAGCATATAGATGGGTCATATTTCCTTATCCAATGTCCCAGTCTGAATCTTTTGATAGGTGAGTTTAATCTGTTGACATTCAGTGTTATTACTTTCAAGGAATTATTTATGTTAGCAATATTTTGATTGGACTTGTGTTTGTCATATTTTGTTTGTTTTTATCCTTCTCTTTTTGTCTTTTTCGTTGCTCTTACACTCTCCTCCAACTCTTCCTGTCCTGTTTTTTCCTTTCTGCAGAACTCCCTTTACTATTTCTTGAAGGGCAGGGTTCTTTTTGGCATTCTCTTTCAGTTTTTGTTTATCTGTGAATATTTTGAACTCTCCATCATTTTTGAATGCTAGCTTAGCTGGGTAGAGTATTCTTGGGTGGATTTTTTTTTTCCTTTTAGTACCTTGACTATATCATACCACTGCCTTCTTGCCTCCGTGGTTTCAGATGAGAAAGCAGCACTTAATCTTATGGAGCTTCCCTTGTGTGTGATGGTATTCTTTTCTCTTGCTGCTTTTAGAATTTTTTCTTTGTCTTGAGCATTGGATAATTTGACAAGTATATGTCTTGGGGTGGGCCTGTTGGGATTTATGATGTTTGGGATGTGTTGTGCTTCCTAGACACATGTATATCCATCTCTCTCAGTAGATTTGGGAAGTTTTCAGCCATTATTTCCTCCAACAGCCCTTCTGTCCCCTTTCCCTTCTCTTCTCCTTCTGGGATGCCTATAATACATATGTTTGTGCATTTTGCATTGTCATTCAGGTCCCTAAGTCCTAGCTGGATTTCTTCTATCTTTTTATTGATCAGTTCTATTATCTGTTTGATTTCAGATGTAATGTCTTCCATGTTGTTAAGTCTCTCCTCTGCCTCTTCTAATCTGCTGCTATATGCACCAAGTGTATTTTTCATTCCTTGAACTGTGGTGTTCATCCCCATCATATCTGTTATCTTTTTGCATATGTCTGCAATTTCCTCTCCAAGCGTTTTCTTCATATTGTTAATTTCTTCCTATACTTCAGTAAGCTTGTCTCTAATATATATTTTGAGATCTTTAATTACTTGTCCGATGTTCTGCTCCCTTTCCTGGCTTTTAGTTTGTTCATTGGATTCAGCCATGTTTTCCTGATTATTGGTTTGGTTTGTAGTTTTTTGTTGCTGTCTGGTCATCATTTTATCTTGATGGGTTTAATCATCTTGGGGATTAATTAGTTGTTCTTGCGTAAGTGTTATGTCTTCTCTTTGTCACTTTGTTCTTCTTGTTCTATGTTCTTCTTGCTGGCTAAGTTCACTTTGAAGGAAAATATTAGGGCCAGGGAAAGCAAAATGAGTAAGAAAAGAAAGTGTGTAATGTAGTATTGGTAATAAATGTTAACAGAGCATAAATGTGAGATCTGGGAGAGTGGATATTAGACTCATGTAAGTTGTGTTGAGTTATAGCAGTAAATAGAGTTACCTATAATGAGACAGTCAACTGAATATGGGAGGAATAGAGTATGAATTAAAAAGCCAGTGTTTTAATGAGAGAGGGAAAGAGAAAAGAAAGACAATAATATCAAGAGTGGATAAAAGAAAACAGAACAAAGGTATTAGAAATTAAAAGTCAGACAATTTGGGGGCCAAAGAAAGGGAGATGGAATGTCAGGGAGACAGTAGATGAAAAAAAAGAACCTTGGGGGATAAAATGGGAGAAAAGACCAGAATATAATGCAATATTAGCAACCAAGACAAAAAAAGAACAAGAAAAAAGAAAAAGGAAAAAAAAACAAAAACAAATGCTGAGAGCTAGAATAATCAAAGACCTCAGTGGACCTCATTGTGCAGTGGATTCAGGGATGGCAAGCCTTTGATATTGCAGACTCAAGGTGTGTGAGTCTTTGGAGTGTGGGCCACCAGGGTTTAGGGGACACAGACCTGGGAACTATGCGTCCAGCTAACAGGGGCCTGGGAGCACTGCAGTGCAACACAGCCTTCAGGGAGCCCTGCAGCTGGGCACCAGCCCTAGGGAGAGGGGCCCCACCTGCAAATTCTGACCTCTGTGTCAGAAACCCAAAATTCCACCTCTTACAAGAATCTCTTCTGTCACTGTCTCACCAAATAGACATCCAGACACCTCCTGCCCTGCAAGCCTCTGAAACAGCCTGCTGGGTGTGCTGCTGCACTACAAAGAGTTCAGGGACCACCCCAGACAGGCTGCCAGCCCTAGGTGGAAGGGTTCCTCCTAAAACTTCTGACCTCCATGTCAGAAACCGAAAGTTCCACCTCTTGCAAGAATCTCTTCTATCACTGTCTCACCAAATCGACATCCAGACACCTCCTGCCCTGCAAGCCCCCAAAACAGCCTGCTCAGGTTTGGGGACACCCCACACAACAAAGATCCCAGGGATCACCACGGCCCAGCCGCCAGTCCTAGGGGGAGGGGCTCCAGTCAGAACTTCTGACCTCTGAATCAGAAACCCAAAATTCCACCTCTTGCAAGAATCTCCTCCGTCACTGTCTCACCAAATCGACTTCCAGACACCTCCCACCCTGCAAGCCCCCAAAACAGCCTGCTCAGGGCTTGGGAACTCCCCAGCAAAGCAAAGCCTCCAGGAATCACCACCACTGGGCTGCCAGCCCCAGGGGGAAGGGTCCCCCTCACAACCGTGACCTCCATGAAAGAGACCCAAAATTCTACCTCTCCCAAGAATCTCCTCTGTCACCATACCACCAAATCTATGTCCAGACACCTCCTTCCCTTCAAACACCCAAAACAGCCTGGTCTAGCAGGACTCCAACCCTACTCAGTCACTTCTTTGCAGGAGAGATTATAAGGTGCACTCACTCAGACGCCATCTTGCCTCCTGCCCACAACTATCTTTTTAACATAGGGTAAAGCATCTGCCATATCTGAAAAGATTCCAGGTGTTGATGCTGGGGCAGCCATAATTGCTGGCTCAATAGGTGCATTAGGTTGAACTGGATATAAGCTAGGAATAAGATCTGAATGACATATGGAGACTGCATATTTCATTAGAGTAGACAGTTATTTTCTTAACTATAAAAGGGTTAGGACTAGGACTAGGCATAAAGCCAGGAGACTCTCCTCTGCCTTTTGGCTCAGAATTTATTTCTTTCAAATGGCCCTCCACTTTCTGTTTGTCTATGGGTTTTGAAAATATAGTAATTTCCTCTTTGTCATCTTCCTTTGATTGTAAAGGATCTACGGTGGCAGTAATTTGCTGGCACAAAGCTCATGCAGATAAAAGGAATGGATTCCCCTCTTTGATTTGCTCTCTGTAAAGCTTTCATTACACATCTCCACTGTTTCAAATTTAAAACATTACGCCCCTGAGGCTGAAGCCAACCACAATGCTTTTGTATTAAAGCAAACAATTCAATTAACTCACAACATTTTACAGGCACCCCACTAGCTTTCAACAAAGTTTTTTAACACTTGCAAATATTCTTCTACACTTCCCGTTTGAATACCCATTACCCTGATGACTTCGTGGAAATGTTACTTACCTAAAAGAAGACTTGAGACACACTGCTTTGGACATCATTCATGACCCTCATAGGAGTCCTTTCCGTGGGTCCCAATGCTGTTTTGGAAGACTCACTTCTTTGGGCCCTGCATTGGGCACCATTTGTTGGAGATTTGGTCCTGAACGTTATTGGGAATGAAAGAAAGAGAAAAAGAAGAATGAAAGAAAGAGAGAGAGAGCTGGGATCAGGGGTCTGTGAGTAGAGACTCATCAGACAACTTTTTGTTTACAAGGCACTCTATATATACCCCAGTCTACATGAGAACAAGCAGCAACATGCAGTTAACTATCAGCATTACTCATAGTCTAAGGAACTTAAAAAATTCTTATCTCAAGGTACAAAGTCTAAGTGTTCAATTTACTACAAAACATATGTGCTCGACTTTTCTTTTAGTCTTTAACAGCTTCCTCCTGTTTACTGGGAACTCTTTATTATCACATTCCTTCGGTTGCAAGCATAGCCATGGAAACCACATGTCTCTCCTTGTGAGACCACTGTGCCTCAGTTTCCAAAGGGAAAAAGCTATAGAATATTCCAGTCTGTAATTGGATGCAGAAGTTATACCATACTCGGTCATGAAAGGATAGTAGCTGCGGTTGCAACATTACATGATGTATCAGCTGACTTGGGCAGGGGGCGTACTTTTTAGTTAATAGAGCTCATGATCTCAAGAAAAACCTAGCATATGTCAACTCACAGACTGACCTTTTTTGAAATCATATTGCTCACTCCTTAAAATATCCAAATCCTCTACTGTGATACTTTAAATCCAGTACTCTGTTGTCCATGCCTGAAAAAGATGGATTCTCAAGATTGTGAGGTTCCTGTTTCTCAGTTATCATCCCCAGGACCAGATTTACCAAAAATAAAGCAAAACAAAGCAAAACACACACACACACACACAAAAAAAACCAAAAAACAAAAAACAAACATCAACATAAAAATCCTTGCTAAACCTGGGTTAGATCACATTTTAAGATGTGTCTTATCATAAAACAGAAACAGATATTATAAGGCAAACTATGAAGTAACCACTACAGTAGAAGCAATTACTTGTCAACAAGCCCCTAGCCTCACCATGCCCTAGTGAGCTGTGGTAAAACTTTTAAATAGAGGCAGTCATTTAGCTAAAAGGATATCACAATATTTACACTGACCATAGATATGTGTTTGGAGTAATTCATGATTTGGGAAGTTTATGAAAACAAAGGACTCCCTGAAGTCATTAGGAACCAAATAAAGAATGGTTAATATCTGAAATAATAGATGTATTTCTATCACCTAAGGAAAAGGTAAAACAAAGAAAAAATGTTGTGATAAAAATGGAAGCTCACACTCACAAAACTTAGAAGAAAAATGCCAACCTAGCAGCTCAACAATATGTGGAGACAACAAAACAGTTTCCCTATACAATGTACCTCATAAGCCCTCTCCAAATGAGTTAGCTCACAGTTAGGAAAGTGTTTTTGTATTTGAAAAAGAAAAATAGAGTCAGTAGGGTCACCAATTAAATTCTGGGGATAGAATCTAGGAAGTGATGGATAGTGCCCTGTTTGCCCTAGAGTCCCTAGAAGAAACTACATGTGAGCCCTCCATGAAATTACCCATTACAGAATGCAAAAAATGAAAAAGGACAAGGAAATATATTGGTGGGCAGTCTTTGATAAGGTACTTTAAAAAATCTGTAACCAGGATCATACGTGACAGGCTTGTAAACTAGGCAAAATTTATTAATGTATGTATCTCCATAAACTTAACCTCCACAACTGGACTATTTGAACATCAGCTGAAGGGCTTTACCAGCCAGTTCTTTCAATGGATTATAATTATATATAGTTTATGGCTTACAGGTATTAAGAATGGGTTGAGGCATTCTCTTGTCAAAATAAGAATGCTTTAACTGTAGGGGAAAAAAAGAAAATGGTTTTCCAAAGCAGGGAGTACGCTTTGAACTCTCAAGCAAGCTTCAAACTCACTTCACTGGAAAGGTTATAAAAAAGTGTGTCAATAAACATTTATGTAATCTAAATATCTTTAAAATATATATATATATATATAAATAAATATATATATATTTATATATATATAAAGTTTGGTTCAAGTGTTTCCCATCCAGCAAATCATCCATTGCCCATACCATCCAACACCTGTGGTAAGGTAGAATAAATCCATGAGATATATAAATTAAAGCTTAAATATTGACTCACTGGTGCTGTCTGGCCAAAACATTCCCTTTGGTCCTCATGGCCCTGAGGTCTATGCTATCAGGCAAACACCACTGATCCCACCAGAGGTAATTATAGGGCAGCCCATGTATGGGGAAGAGTTCACTAGAGAGGATCTGTAACAGTTTGATGTTGGATGGATCCCAGAGAATCATGTCCTTAGAGCCAATCCATTCCTGTGGGAGTGGACCTATTGTAAATGGGACTCTTTGATTAGATTACTTCTGTAAGGCATGCCCCAGGTGGGACTTAATTCTCTTACTAAAGTCCATATGGAAAGAGACAGATGCAGGTGCTCAGAGTGAAATGCTCAGAAGCTGAGAGAGAAACCAGAAACTGAAAGCAACAAAGTTCAGAGGAGAAAGCAGAGACTGACAGATGACACCATGTACCTTCCCATATGACAGAAGAGTCCAGGATCACCCACAGCTGATCTTTGAGGAGAGAGCATGGCCTGAAGATGTCTTGATTTGGACTCTCTTCTCAGCTTCACAACTGTAAGCTTGCAAGTCAATAAACCCCCTTTGGAAAAGCCAACTCATTTGGGGAAGTATTGTTTTCATCAGCCTCGGTTAACTAAAACAGGATCCAATGATAGTGAATTGAGTTTTTTTCAGTATTGTAGGAAATCAGTGAAATATCCTTAGGGATTTTTTTTTTAAGTTACTCAAGATTTACTGACCCTCTACCACCTAAAGACAACATCCCACCACCTGCAAACTGATGACATTATATTCTGGAAAAGAAAACAATGAAAAACCAATCTCTGACCTACTTGAAATAAACTTATCAGGTGTTAATAACTTCACATATAGCTCTCAAATTAGAAGGAAATGAGACTTGAGTACAACACATGCAGCTAAAACTGATGTCACTTCCAAGGTGGGTATATGAAATGGTACATGATTCAAAATTAAAATTAACCAAAATAATCCAGAAGCAGTTGACACTGTGTGTGTATCTGATGTGGACAGGTACTGCCAAGATCATGGAACAAGAACCCATTCAGCCAAGTGTTTTGTAGATTATGGGGAAGTTTTTTCAGTGATGAGGTACAAACACAGATACCCAGCAAGATAGCATGAAATGAGAGGTTCATAATATCAAAGAATCTGGAGGGGGAGAATGGAGAATCTTGGCATGGCATGTCCCAGCTTACCTAGCCTAGGTTCCTGTGAGGGTTCATGGAAAGGCAGGTTGGAGCACATGTTTATTCCAGGCTCTTGTCTTTACTGTGACCCAGATGGGAAGGATCCCATGGATCCTGGGCCTGGCAGTTTCACAATATATGGTACAAAAAGCAGATGTGACTAAGGCCATGTGGAGAAGCTGAAAACAGCTTCTTATCATCCAAGCCATATGGAAATAGATGCCTTGCAAATAAATTACACAGCAGGAAAGAGCTGCAGTGGCAAGGGGGCAATTGAAAAGAAGCAGCAGAGGCTGATCATAGAAGCTGAGGTTAGCTCTTATCATCCATACCTGTGAAGGTGCAGGTGTTGCTAGTTGTGGTTATATCCGGGGAAGTGTTAACTCAGGTGGTTACTCAAAATGACTAAGTCAGGACAAGGTGAAGATGTGTCGAAATAATTTATTTCATTACACCAAAATTCCCTTGTTTAATTGACACCCTTGTGCTTTTATCTATATTTACAATTTTGTTTTTATGCTTTTGTTATCTTCCTCAAAAGCCGATTTTCCATACTTTCTCTAGACATCAAGATAAAACCCTTAGTTTAAATAACACTATTAGGAGCAGATGTGGCCCAAGTGGTTGAGTGTCCACTTCTCACATTGGAGATCCTGGATTCAGTTGCCTCATGCCTCCTAAAAAATTAAGAAAAACAAACAAGAAAAACAAAAGAAAAAATCAATTCAGTGAAGCCTATGTGGCTCAATGTTTGAGCTCCAGCTTCCCACATATGAGGTCTCTGGTTCAAACCCTGGCCTTGGTACCTCAAACAGACAACAAAAACAACAACAAAAATCCCAAGGGGACTGCACTTCATCAGTCCAACAGTGGTTTATATGGACTAATATCCAGGTAACCCTTCCCAGGAGAACAAAAGGCAAGTCAGCAAAGCCAGCATCAGGTGACCAAGGGTATTGGCTCTTCTAGGTTTGAATTTCCTAGTCTGAAAAGGCAGACTGTGGTCAGCACTCATTTTGTTTTGCTTTAAAAAAAAAAAACTTTCTCCTGAGAAAGGAAAAAAAATCATACTTTCTCTCATTTTTTAAAAGCATCATTACATAAAATTATGGGTTTGCAAAGTAATAAAATTTGACATCCAAATAAAATAGTTTTTCTCCCAGGAATTTCTCAAACTCTTCCTGTGTCATATATGATGCTAACAAATATAAAGCAGGTAATCTAAATTTCAGTTTTGTGACAAAATGCATGTTTTTCCAAAGCTGCACAGAAAGCTCACCTAAACACTTGGGCCCTGAGAGAGTGGGCTTTAGGGAGCAAGCTGGGCACCCCAGCAGCCTCTGGGGCTGAGGTCCAAAAGCAGAACCCCCTGTGAGTGGGAACTGGACCATGAAGGCAGCAGAGAGGCCACAGGAGCCCAGAGGCTTGGTGGGAAATCTCAGTCTCCATTCAGCCATGCTCTGTTTGGCGTTCTCTGCACAAACCAAAGGCACCTGGATCCACTGTGTGAGGAGAGTGATAGAAGCACCTGGGGAAGTGGCTGCCTCCAGGGAGAAGACCAGGCTGGGGGAGCTCTCATTTACCCCCACAGAGCAGGGAAGAGCCTGAGGGTCATAAAGGACCACCTGCTCACAGGGCCTCTATTCTATAAGCACCAAGCTCGAGCCCTTGCCAACCACATCCCTCCAGTATAAACCAATGGTCTCTTTCTGACTGCACTCACCACTGGGGGGGCATTACTACTGCCCATGTGCAGAGAATGGTTTGTCAGGTCAAATCCTCCAAAACTGCAGGTTCTCTGTGTGAAGGTGAGGCAGACAGGAGAGGAGTTACCCCTGAAGTAGCTGGCAGAGCAGCACACCAACCCCAGACCCCACTTGCAGGGTGCCGCTGAGCCACAGATGTGTGTGCAGTTGGAAGTGATGGGGGAGAGGGTGCAGGACTCAGGTTCCCAGGAACCTCTTGCCTAAACCGAGGTCCACAGTGCCCCTGACATACAAACACCATGATCAACACAAAGCTCTCTGCGTATTCTGTGCCCTAAGATTCCCAGTCTTGTCATGACCCAGCCTCCCATTCAACCTCTCTTATGTCAGTGACAAACAAAATAAGGGCTATTTATACAGGGTCATGAGCTCAGCAGTTTTAGGAGAGAAGACAGAAGCCCAATGGCTCCAGAGAGCCTTCTAATGAACTTCTGTGTAGTTTAAATCACTCAGAAAGGAAAAAGTCTATGTTTATTGCAGGCGGACAGGAAGGCTCATTCACTGCCACAACTTTACCAACCTACTTAAATATGACCCTTTTTCTAAACGTGTAAAGGGGAAGAGACCACATTTCCCCAGAAAGAAAAAGTTGGATGAACAACTGTCTTCAACCACACTCTTTAATTTCATCAGGAAATTATTGAAGTTTTATAAGGAAGAAGAACTTCAGTGTCCTTTTAGCTTGTTTCAAACTTCATGGAATGCCTTTATATTAGGTAACATAAGGCAGTAATTTTATATTTCCAGAACTTGATTTGAATGCACTGTTGACTAAAAAACTAAACAAACAATACCTAAAATTCTAAGAAAATAAGTGAAAGCAAAAACACCCTGTTTTTGGAAAAGCTGATTATCTTTTTAAGTAGCTGTAATAAGATGTGAACAGCAGATACATGTTTCTCAAAGGACTATAGTTAATATTATGTATACTAGAACAGCACAATGAATATTAGAAATGCTGCTTATTTAAAATAGGCATGCTTGCTCTAAATACTTTAATTAGCTGACTGAGAAACACCCAGGAAGGGAAATTCCAGACACTGGGCTCCCAGATGTGGACTCAAATCCTCTGTCTGTCCTATGCAGTGTGATGAGGGAAGTGCTTAGACTCAGCTCTGGTTCCCCAGCAGCAACACTTATCATGGACTGAAGACTGGATGGCAGGTGCTCAGTGAGGGCCACTGCACTCAGGACAGCCACCAGTGCCTCCCGACCACTATGACCCTGAAGTTGAGGCTCACTCAATGCCACAGCCATGCAAATGAAGGGCTGGAATTCATTCTGTGAATTTCCACTCTAAAAGCAAAGCACACTGGGGAGGAATGGAAGGGCTGGATGTGGTAGTTTTGTCAAAAGAGGAGCAGGCAGCAGCCTTTCAAGGTGGCAGGTGATGAGGACACCACAGAACCTTCTCCCTCAGCAAACAGCTGCTGCTGCTCTGAATAATTAGGGTGGTTGCAATCTCCAATGGGACATTCCTAATTTATAGCAATTTAATGGGATATCTGACTTCCTTTGTAGTCAATTTGGCTGGACCTCAATCTACTCTGTAAAAAGAGAAAGACTCACATGCAAAAACGTTCACCAAACCACCTAACGAAGCAAATGGTGTTGCACCCACCCTTCAAGGCTGATTTTTAATATTAGCTTTCCCTTCCCACCTTATAAGGTCAAGTAAAGGTTCTCATGTTTACTAAGGCAATGATTTTATTTCAGTTCCTTTCCCCTGACTCGGGCTTCATTGTTGCAGAATTTGAGAGAGGTTCAATTATTTGCATATAGACAGGCCAGGACTCAGGAATGATTTTGAGAAGGAAAAATGGTTTATTGATGGCCAGCCGGACTTGAGAGCTTTTTGTTTGAATCCTGAGCCTTGAACAAGATTTTCAAAATGTCTTTTATACAGAGACAAAAGGCCAAATGGTCCCTTTGTTTCAGTTCTCATAGGCTTGAATTAGCATATATATCTTCCACATCTTAGGTAAGCTTTTAGCATGGACTCCAGACATTCTAGATAAACTTATAACATATTTGGTTTGCATTTCCCCTAAATACTTAAAGTTTATAGACCTTGCATTGTTTAACTGTTTCCTGGGATTGGAGTCGTTGCCATTGTCACTAAGGGCAGGGCTGCAGCCTCTTACCATTCTACACCCACAAGTCAAACAGCTTAGGTTATCTCTGAAGAGACAAAGAGCCTCCCGCCCATAGCCCACATTATTTCCCCCCTTTGCCAAAGTTTAACTTGCTAAGCTTTGGCATAATTATTGTTGGAGCTATGAGGTGGATGGCTGTTTGTTGTTTTGACGATTATTTATTAGTCTTTAGTGCAGCATCCAGGGCTATTTTTAGAAGTTTAGAACTTTTCATTCTGGACAGCAGAATCTTGGGGCAGGGGCCTCCTGCAGTTATTCTGCTGCC
This sequence comes from Dasypus novemcinctus, assembly GCF_030445035.2. Taxonomy (NCBI): domain Eukaryota; kingdom Metazoa; phylum Chordata; class Mammalia; order Cingulata; family Dasypodidae; genus Dasypus; species Dasypus novemcinctus. The sequence goes on along the minus strand of NW_026688182.1, from coordinate 314,166 downwards.
ACCAGCACTCACGTGGATTTCCAGTCAGTTTCCAGATCCATCTATTACTTTCATTTTACCCTTAAAGAATTTACACCTTTAATTTAAAAGGGGTGCTGAAGGGAGATGATTTCTTTTCTGTAACTGCTTCCTGCTGGCCATGAGCTGTAGTAATTGCCTAACAAGGTGTAAACTTCTTATTTTAACTGGAGGAAGATGCATCAGGCATTCTGTACGAAGCTGGATGAAGTTTTCATATGGTTAATAAGATGTTTACTCTGAAAGAAATAAATTTAATAAAAAATTTGGAATACCCATTTTTAAAAGAGGACATTGGATTACAGAGGTAGACAAAGTTAGGTGCCTATAAAGATGGCATTCCTTCTTAAAAGCTGGTGGGAACAGCATATATATTCTCTTTTAAGTTATTTATCTTTAGAGAGAAATTGCAACAGACACTTAGCTTTGTCTGAATCAAGACACATTCCAAGCTGTTTAATGATTGGCACTCATTTGCTCTGTCAGATGCTCCTGGTGAACTGGCACTCCTTGGGCAACTGGCTTCATTCCGGATTAGAACACTAAATTGGAAATTTTCTTAGTTTTCAGCTGTGGGAGTGATCAGAACTACAGAATAAAGGTTTTTTTATACCTTGCCTTTAATTGTACAATTTCCAGCAATTTTGACTTGTTTAATAGGTGACTCACCATCAGCAAGCAAGCCTCACCTTTGCTACACAGTAGAGTACAGCAGAATATAGTTAAGTTGACTGAGCCTGGCTGAGACTGCCACCCCATTCTACAGACATGTTTACTAACTGTTTAGAAAATGAATTCACTAAGAATTTAACATGTCCAATATACTTTCACATTTGATCTAAAACAGAAAAGATAACGTTATAATTATTAGGCATACATTTAGCACAGGATAAGAGTATAGCACTTAATATTAATTAATGTATTATTACTTAATACAAAGGATTTAGAGTTGCAATTAATAGTTTTAAGTTTCAGGTTTGTAATACTTTACATGTTATCTCTCCATGAGAGCAGGCCATAATGCCAATTGTGTTTAAGTTTCACTTACAGTATCCTGGTATCATAGCTCCACTTAGCATGTTTTTCAATGCAGTGAGCAAGTCACAGCATCCTTGATCTTAGAGAGATTTTCCAGTATTCTACTAGCCTGGTGCATAGTGCTCTCTGGCACTATGGAACAGTGCCAGTCTGGAGGCGATATCCATTGTACACTTGGCTGTACCGAGTCATTATTGGCTGCTGCAGGAGCTTGAAACTGCAACGTAGTTTCCATTGACTTTAGGAGCAGAACCAGAGGCTGAGATAGCAAATATTTTAATTGAGGAGTTAGTGAGCAGCCTAGCCAATAACTCACATGGAGAGGCAAAATGCAATGTATACAAGGCCTGGTTTGAATGCACAAGAGTTTGATAATGTTAACGTTTATTCTTTGTTTTTATATATATATTTTAAACAATTTAATGCAACACATCATATATTAAACGACTGTTTACTTACACAATTTTACCATGAAGATAACAGTAGGTACTTTACTTTAGTAATAGAGGGCAAAAAATTATTTTTCATTGTTAAAATGAAAACAGAAGATTTCCAATAGAATTAAGATAACTTTTTATTACCATTTACTTAAATATGTACCTTGCTGTGGCCTTCAGACAGGTTTTATTATTACGAAGTTATTTTTTGCAACCAATACCAATCTAAGTTTTAGTTAACAATGACTTTTAGAACTAGAACTATTTAAACGTTTTTAGTTTGGAAGATGTTTTACAAACTTTATAATTTACTATAACCACATTGACTAGCCACCTCATGTTTAAATAAACTTATTAAATTACAATTACCAAGAGTGTGTGGCAAGATGGTGGCTGCGTGAGCTTGCCTGGTAGTGTCTCTGTAGGGGGCGGCTGGGCAGCGTTGAAGGCTCTTTAGGACCGCGCTGTTTCGGGGATTTTTGCTGGTTGGAAGGTGTCTGGACGTCAATTCAGTGGGAAGGTAACAGAGAGGATACATCTATAATATATAAACGGAGGTCCCAGCTGGGCGCGGGAAGTTCCCTCCTTGGGTGGGCGGAGCCACGGTAGCGGGCGCTCTTGCAGCTCCGGAGCCGCGGCGGCCAGGGGTTTTTGTTTTTTTTTTTCCTCTTTCTGGAGGCTTTGCAGTGCTGAGAAATTCGCGGATACTGGCCTGGCTGGTGAGGGATTGTTGGGACAAGACTCCTTAGCAGATTGATTTGGGGAGACAGACGGTGTTTTCTTGTGAAGTGGGGGACGTTTTGGTCGCCGGACAGGGGGGGAAGCGCTTCTGCCTGGAGCCCCATCCCCACAGGTCCGGCTGCAGATCTGCAACAGAATTGGATTTTGAGCAATAAGGGGATACAATTGGGAGACTGTTGTAGGGTGCAGTGAGGGAGGAGGACACGTCTGGAAGCTGATTGGGGAATATTTTGCGAAGTTTGGGATTTCAGAACTTAGAGTCTGTTTTCCGCGTTTCCAGCTGAAGCCCACCCCACCTGGTGGGGCTTGGGATCTGGGTCATTGAACTGGCCGTGGTGTAGAGGCGCCCTCAAGTGGCCATTGCGTGGGAGCACAGGGAGTGAGCTGTCCAAAGGCTGATACCCTGAGGTGTAGGTGAATTTCAGGGATCAGACAGTCAATATAGAATTCGCGGATCTGGCTTCCCCCACGGGGCTGGCCCCCAGCTACGGGGATCCCTGAGGGCTGTGTTGCACTGCGGGGCTCCTAAGCTTTCCGTGGACCAGATTTGAGGGTGCCAGGTCTGGGTCCCCTGGACTGGCGGTCCACACCCCAGACTCACACCTCTTGAGTCTTCAGTGTCTCAGACTTTCCACCCCTGAATCCATCACGCTCTGGGGTCTACCTGGGATCCTTGAGTGCTCTGGACCTTAACCTTTGTGTTTTATCTATATTGGTTCATATTGTTTTGTTTTTATTTTCACTTTATCTTATTTTTTACTCTGTTTGACGCCCTGATTGCTAATATTGCATTATCCCCTAGTCTTTTCTCCTAGCGTGTCCCCCAAAGTCCTTTTTTTTTTTTTTTTACAGTTATTTAGGGGTTTTTTTGGTTGTTGTTTTAGATAGTGTTGCAATTGTGACACGTGTATACCTGTATCACTCTTCCCCCTATCTGTTCCCCACCGTTTGCTTATCCTCTTTTTCTTTCTTCCTTTCTTCTTGTCTTTCTTTTTTTCTTTATTATAATTAGTTTTTTTTTCGGTTTTCTCTTTCCCTCTTGTCCCTCATTTTCCACTTATTTTATTTTAATTCAAGTACACAATAGGTGCTACAGGGAACACCTCACATTTGCTGGGTTTTCCCATCCTCCACTGCCTCATTTTTGTGTGAACTGATTTAGGTTACCTACACTATCCCCCTTCCCCTGCATCTTGATATCCACTATCATCTACTGTCTCTACTATATTCCACCCCCCACCTCCCATTCTTTGACCCACAAAGTGTCTAACTCTTAATTTCTAATACCTTTGTTCTGTTTTCTGTCTATTATCCACTCTTGAAACTATTACCTTTCTTTTCTTTTTCCCTCTCTCATGAAAACAATAGCTTTGTAGTTCATACCATATTCCGCCCATATTCAGTCATCTACTTCATAAAAGGTACTCTACCTACAGCTATAACTCTATACAATCTACATGAATCTAACCTCCATCCTCCCAGATCTCATATTCTTGCTTTGTTAACATACATTACTAATACTACTTTACACTTTTCCCTTGCTGACACAATTGCCTTTCCCCAACACTAATACTTTCTTCTAAAGTGAACTTAACCAACAACAAGTAACTTGAATAAGAAGAAAAAAGTGACAAAAAGAAGATATAACACCTATGCAAAAATAACAACTAATTAACCTCCAAAAGCAGACAAAGAAGCTAAGGAACTGATTAAATTCGTCAAAATAAAGAGATGACCAGAAAGCAACAAAAATCTACAAACCAAACCAATAATCAGGAAAACATGACTGAATCCAATCAACAAACCAATAATCACGAAGGGGAGCAAAACTTGGCACAAGCAATGAAAGAACTCAGCACATTTATCACCGACAAATTTGATGCAGTAATGAAAGAGGTTAACAACATGAAGACATCACTTGGAGGGGAAATTGCAGACATACGCAAAAACATAACAGATATGATGGGAATGAACACCACAGTTCAAGAAATCAAAAATACACTTGCAGCAAATATCAGCAGACTAGAAGAGACAGAGCAGAGAATTAGTGATGTGGAAGACAGTACATCAGAAATCAAACAGATAGTAGAAGGGGTCAATAAGAAGATAGAAAAAATCCAATTAGGATTTAGGGACCTGAATGACAATGCAAAACGCTCAAACATACGTATTATAGGCATTCCAGAAGGTGAAGAGAAGGGAAAGGGGTCAGAAGGAGTGTTGCAGGAAATAATGGCTGAAAACTTCCCAAATCTACTGAAAGAGACAGATGTACATATCCAAGAAGCACAGCGCACTCCACAAGTCATAAACCCCAACAGGCCCACCCCAAGACATATACTTATCAAATTATCCAAAGCTCAAGACAAAGAGAAAATCCTAAAAGCAGCAAGAGAAAAGAAAACCATCACATACAAGGGAAGCTCAATTAGATTAAGTGCTGATTTCTCTTCTGAAACCATGGAGGCAAGAAGACAGTGGTATGATATAGTCAAGGTACTAAAGGAAAAAAACTTCCAACCAAGAATACTCTATCCAGCTAAACTAGCATTCAAACATGAAGGAGAGTTCAAAATATTCACAGACAAACAGAAACTGAAAGAGTATACCAACAAGAAACCTCCCCTTCAAGAAATTCTAAAGGGAGTTCTGCAGGAAGAAAGGGAAAAACAGGAAAGGCAAAGTTGGAGGAGAGTATAAGACCAACAACAACAACAAAAAAGACAAAAAAATATATACAAACAAAATATGACAAACACAAATCCAATCAAAATATGGCTAACACAAATAATTCCTTGATAGTAATAACACTGAATGTCAACGGATTAAACTCACCTATCAAAAGATTCAGACTGGGACATTGGATAAGGAAATATGACCCATCCATATGCTGTCTACACGAGACACATCTTAGACCCAGAGACGCATGGAGATTGAAAGTGAATGGCTAGAAAACAATCATACAAGCTAACAATAACCAAAAAAAGGCAGGAGTAGCTATATTAATATCAGACAAAATAGACTTTAAATGTGAAACAATTGTGAGAGACAAAGAAGGATACTACATTTTAGTGAAAGGGAAAATCTGTCAAGAAGATCGAACAATCATAAATATCTATGCCCCTAACAAGGGTGCCTCTAAATATGTCAGGCAAACGCTGGAAAAACTAAGTGAAAGAATAGATACATCTATACTTATAGTGGGGGATTTTAATACACCACTATCAACTCTGGACAGAACATCTCAAAAGAGAATCACCAAAGAAACAAAACATCTGAATAGTATATTAGAGGAGCTCGATCTAATAGACATATATAGATCGCTACACCCAAACACAGCAGGATATACATTTTTCTCAAGCGCACATGGATCATTCTCCAAGATAGATCATATGCTAGGCCACAAAGAAAGGCTGAACGAATTCAGAAAGATTGAAATCATACAAAACATTATCTCTGACCACAGCGGAGTCAAGCTGGAGATTTGCAAGGGACAGAAGCCCAGATTTCACACCACGATTTGGAAATTAAACAGCACACTCTTAGAAAAACAGTGGGTCAAAGAGGAAATCTCAAAAGAAATCAATGACTACCTTGAAACAAATGATAATGATAACACAACATACCAAAATTTATGGGATGCAGCAAAAGCAGTACTGAGAGGGAAGTTTATAGCCATAAATTCATATATCAAAAAAGAAGAAAGAGCAAAAATTGAAGAACTAACTGCACATATGAAGGAATTAGAAAAACAACAACAAAGCAACCCAACAGGAAGAAGAAGGAAGGAAATAACAAAGATAAGAGCAGAACTAAATGAAATAGAAAATAAGAAAGCACTTGAACAGATAAACAAGACCAAGAGCTGGTTTTTTGAGAAGATTAACAAAATTGACAAACCTTTAGCAACACTAACAAAGAAAAAAAGAGAAAAGATGCAAATACACAAAATAAGAAATGAGAAAGGCGATATCACCACTGACCCCACAGAAATAAAGACTATCATAAGAGGATATTTTGAAAAACTATATTCCAACAAAAATGACAATCTAGAGGAAATGGACAAATTCCTAGAAACACATAAGCAGCCCATATTGACGAAAGAAGAAATTGATGATCTTAACAAAACAATCACAAGCAGAGAGATAGAATTGGTTATCAAAAATCTCCCAACTAAGAAGAGCCCAGGGCCAGATGGCTTCACAGGTGAATTCTACAATACATTCCGGAAAGAACTGACACCAATCCTGCTGAAACTATTCCAAAACATTGAAATGGAAAGAACATTACCCAACTCCTTCTATGATGCCAACATTACCCTAGTACCAAAGCCAAACAAAGACATCACAAGAAAGGAAAATTACAGACCAATTTCTCTAATGAACCTAGACGCAAAAATACTTAACAAAATACTTGCTAATCGTATTCAACAACACATTAAACGTATTATACACCACGACCAAGTGGGATTCATCCCAGGTATGCAAGGATGGTTCAACATAAGAAAATCAATCAACATAATACACCATATAAACAGATTGAAGGAAAAAAATCACATGATTATATCTATTGATGCAGAAAAAGCATTTGACAAAATACAGCACCCTTTCTTGATAAAAACACTCCAAAAGATTGGAATACAAGGGAATTTTTTGAACATGATAAAGAGTATATATGAAAAACCTAAAGCCAATATTGTTTACAATGGAGAAATCCTAGACTCCTTCCCTCTAAACTCAGGAACAAGACAAGGATGCCCACTGTCTCCACTCCTATTTAATATTGTCTTAGAAGTACTTGCACGAGCACTGAGGCAAGAACCAGAAATAAAAGGCATTCAAATTGGAAAGGAAGAAGTCAAAATTTCATTATTTGCAGATGACATGATCCTATACATAGAAAACCCTGAGAGATCTACAACGAAGATTCTAGAACTCATAAATGAGTTTAGTAAAGTCGCAGGTTATAAGATCAATGCGCAAAAATCAGTAGCATTTCTGTACACCAATAATGAGCAAGATCAGGAGGAAATCAAGAAACAAATACCATTCACAATAGTAAATAAAAAAATCAAATACTTAGGAATAAATTTAACTAAAGAGGTAAAGAACTTATACAACGAGAATTATACAAGATTGTTCAAGGAAATCAAAGAAGACCTAAATAAATGGAAGACTATTCCTTGTTCATGGATAGGAAGACTGAACATTATTAAGATGTCTATCCTACCAAAACTGATCTACACATTCAATGCAATCCCAATAAAAATCAACGCAGCCTTCTTTAAGGAACTAGAAAAACTAACTATGAAATTTATTTGGAAAGGAAAGAGACCCCGAATACCCAAAGACATACTGAAAAAGAAAAACGAAATTGGAGGAATCACACTACCTGACTTCAAAACATACTATAAAGCTACGGTGGTGAAAACAGCATGGTATTGGCATAAGGAGAGACACATAGACCAATGGAATCGAATTGAAAGCTCTGATATAGAACCTCACATATACAGCCACATAATATTCGATAAAGCCACCAAACCCTCTCAATTGGGAGAGAGTTGCCTATTCAACAAATGGTGTCTGGAGAACTGGATAGCCATATGTAGAAGAATGAAAGAAGATTACCATCTCACACCTTATACAAAGATCAACTCAAGATGGATCAAAGACCTAAATATAAGAGCCAAGACCATAAAAACCTTAGAAAGCAGTGTAGGGAAACATCTACAGGACCTTGTAATAGGAAATGGATTTATGAATATCTCACCAAAAGCACGAGCAGCAAAAGAACTAATAGATAAATGGGACTTCCTCAAAATTAAAGCCTTCTGCACCTCAAAGGAGTTTGTCAAGAAAGTAAAAAGGGAGCCCACACAGTGGGAGAAAATATTTGGCAATCATATATCTGATAAGAAACTTATAACTTGCATATATAAAGAACTCCTATATCTTGAAAATAAAAAGATAAACAACCCATTTAAAAAATGGGAAAAAGACTTAAACAGACACTTCTCCGAAGAAGAAATACAAATGGCAAGAAAGCACATGAAAAAATGTTCCAAATCTCTAGCTATCAGGGAAATGCAAATCAAAACTACAATGAGATACCATCTTACACCCATAAGATAGGCAGCTATGAAAAAAACAGAAGAATACAAGTGCTGGAGAGGATGTGAAGGAAGGGGAACACTCATCCACTGCTGGTGGGAATGCGGAAGGATCCAACCATTCTGGAGGACAGTATGGCGGTTTCTCAAAAAACTAGCCATAGACTTGCCATATGACCCAGCAATACCACTGCTGGGTATATACCCAGCAGAACTGAAAACAAGGACACAAACCGATATATGTACACCAATGTTCATAGCAGCATTGTTCACTATTGCCAAAAGTTGGAATCAACCCAAATGCCCATCAACAGATGAGTGGATCAATAAAATGTGGTATATACACACAATGGAATACTACTCGGCTGTAAGAACAAACACACTACAAACACATGTGATAACATGGATGAATCTTGAGAACCTTATGTTGAGTGAAGCAACCCAGACATTGAAGGACAAATACTACATGACCTCAATGATATGAAATAAACAAGCTGCCCTAGATAGCAAGAGACTGAACGATAGGCTTACAGGAAATCGGAGGGTGGAGGAAGGATATGAGCCGATGTCTGCAGGGGTGGAATTTAAGACGAGATGGTGGTAAGTATGATCACAAAGAAGAGATAAAATGGGGGCAAGGGGTTGCCTTTGGTTGGGGCTTTACGGGTTTGAGGGTGGCTGGGGAGGGATGGTTGGGTAACGTTGCCCAAAAGTGGGGGGAGGGAGGGGGAGCATACGAACACAAGAGAGGGTCAGGAGGTGGTGGAGAGTAAAATGCCGAGAAAATCATATCAAAATATAATAAAGAGGGTTACCTGTTTAGAATGCTCGGAGGGGAGGGTCTGATGCAGGACGGGCTCCTGGGGAATGCCTAAATGCTCATTCTGCCAGAGTGGGTGACACCATGGGGTAGAATCCCAAGTAGTGAGAGTGGGGGTGGACCCACATCCTGGGGAGGACTAATGCCACCAAATAGAGGGAACTGTATCCCTCGAGAGAAAGGGTGGCTCCCAGGGCATTGGGGCAGTTGAGCAAGTTAGGCCCTGAACACTATTCCATCTATTTCTGGAAGTGGCTCCTCAGGAAACGGAGGTTGGCTGTCACTGTGGGCACCAAGGTGGAAGGGAAAATGGACGTTAAATGTGTGGAACCAAAGTAAAAGGGGGGCAAGAGAGGAGTTTTTTGAGAGTACACAAGGATGAATATAAAACATGTAATATTACACCATAACATATAGGAGATGACAGACTGATAATGTAAACCATAATGTAAAACATAGGATAACTAAAAATGTAAAGAACTGTGTATCCTAAAGTATGCACCATAATGTAAGCACAGATATTACCTTGTTAGAAAGCTAATATCTCAGACTCTGTACATCACCTTAAGTAAATATGATGTGAATAGGGTGTAAGAGTATCGCTGTGGAAGGAAAAAGGTTTTGTGGTGGATGTATGGGAGTGCTGTATATTATATATATGCATTGCTGTGGTCTAGGACTCCTGTGAAGAAATGCTGAATAATTAGGGGGGGGGGGGGAAAAAAAAGGATAGGATGTGGAATTTTTTCAAGTCAACATTCTTTATCTAAGTTCTTTATCTAACTTTATCCAAGTTCTTTATCTATCCTTTAAACCCATCGCTATATGCCATTCCCTAGTAAGGGACCATGACATTATATTGGGCTTCAAATTTCGGGGAGCTCTGGACCACAGAGTGTCTCAACAATGGCAATGGAGGGATACTGGTATGGGATACCAATGACAGGTGATATATGGCTGACAGGGAGCTGTACAGAACATATATCCAGGGGGCATCGTAATGATTGGATATACTCATAGTGGCAACAATTAAAAACCACAGCAGGGGGGGTACTGGGTTCCTGGCCAGTGGTGCTCTGTCGTGGTCCCTAGGGGAGCAGCGACAGTCTCCCAGGTACAGCGGCGGGGACCTGGAGGGAGTGAGGGCTCAACAGTGAGCCCCTGATGCTAATGACTATGCTTGTGAGCTGATAAACCTAAAATAAGAACAAGGCCTAGAGCAACATTGTGCCTGGGAATTTCCTCCTGTCAGCCTTCATGTTACTCAAATGTGGCCAGTCTCGAAGCCAAACTCAGCATGTAAATGCAATGCCTTCCCTCCAGCGTGGGACATGACACCCAGGGACGAGCCTCCCTGGCAACGAGGGACCACTATCAAATACTAACTGATGATGCAACTGGAAAAGGACCTTATATGGAAGGTTCAATGCGGATCAGCAGAATATCCATGTCTACATAAAATAACATGACTTTAAAATGCTGTTTGACCTAAAGTAAGGGGGAAATGGAAAGGAGAAATGAGTTTATATGGCTACGAGTTTCTAAAAAAGAGTCTGGAGGCTGGCAGAAGGATTGCCCTCATGCACAACTGAGCAGAGTCAGAGAGACAGATAAAGCAGATACAACCCCCAGATATTGGTTCCTTTGAAGGCTAAAGAGACCCATGAGAGTTATGGCCATGGCCGATGGGGTTAACTACCAGGGCAGATGGCCCCTCATTGGAAATGGTGTTTATGTGTGATGAATCTGGACTCAGATGGGATCTCCCTTCATAAGACTTTCATGCTAATGTGCTGGAGGTGCAGTTAACGTTGGGATTTAAGATATATTTAGGGGATTTGAATCTCTGGACTGACAATGTGATAGCCAGGTCCTGAGCCTCAACAGACTCCAGCACCTACAATCTGATTTATTGGACTTACCACACTCAGCTAAGGTGGAGTTGAAGAAGGACAATCACCACACCATGGAGCCTAGAGTGATTACAACTGAAAATGGGAGGATTGCATCCAGCATCCATGTGGAATTTGAGCCTCCTCTTGACATAGAGGTACAATGGACACAACCAATCCAATGTCCACATAGAAGAGGTGATATTGGATTGAGAAAAGTGGACATGGTGGACGATGGGTATGGGGAAAGGCAGGAAGAGATGAGAGGTGGAGCTGTCTTTGGGACATGGAGCTGCCCTGGATGGTGCTTCAGAGGCAATCACTGGACATTGTAAATCCTCACAGGGCCCACTGGATGGAATGGAGGAGAGTATGGGCCATGATGTGGACCATTGACTATGAGGTGCAGAGGTGCCCAAAGATGTACTTACCAAATCCAATGGATGTGTCATGATGATGGGAATGAGTGTTTTGGGGGGGGAGGGGGGGTGGGGGAGTGGGGTTGAATGGGACCTCACATATATATTTTTGATGTAATATTATTACAAAGTCAATAAAAAAAAATAAAAATAAAAATAAAAATAAAAAAAATAAAAAATAAAAAAATAAATTACAATTACCAACCAAAGATATTTACTCTATTTATTTAAGAGAGTATATCTACAATTTTATCCTTTAGCCTAATTTCACCAATGTGAACTTATAATTTTATTACTCTAAAGATTTAATACATATAATGTTAATTTAGTTTATAAATTAACTATGGGAGTTTACACTCAAGTTAAATAAAATTGAAACTATTATAGTTTATGCAAGGAATGTTCTCTTTTTCTCTTACAGGAAGCTAAAAACTTCTTTTCTTTAAGTTATGAAAATGAATAATTTAAAAGCATACTGACTACCAGGTTTTAAAACACATTACACAATTACTTAATTTGTTTAATCATAATCCAGGAAAGATCTCTCCATAGTTTTCATGGACTCTTCTTTTACTTACTGAAATTTGTTAATAGAGCCACTAATTACCTTTATTTTGTTGGAAAGAAATCTTCTGGAAGAAAATAAGGCTCACCAGATTGTGGAGAAAAAAATAATTTATTCTCAATCTTGCAAGAAGGGGCACAGAGCCAGATATGGGTGGTGCCTCGAACAAAGAAAAATGACACAATTTATACCCCTAAGCCTAGCACACAAGCTCTTCCTGTTTCTCCATAGATTGGATACTTCAGAAGTTACAGTTTATCTGAGAAGATCTAACTTTCTTGTGCAAAAGTTTGTGATTTAACTGCTTCCTCTATCACATTTTAACCATTTTAGTTTTTACCTGTTCCCCTTTGTTAACTAAGGAATAGAATTTAGTGCTGAAATGGCACCGACCTAGCTCCTTCTTGGGCAACATTTCACTGCCCATAGGACTGGCCTAAGCTGGTTTCCTCCACTGCTGTCCAACCTGGGAGTGGGAGACTGAGGCAGCAGGCCACCAGGTTATACCAATCAACATTTTTTTTCCTTTATGTGAAAACTAACCTAATTTTTTTTTTTTACATTTCATGGCTGGTAAAAGGTTTAAACTGGGAAATTACAGGGCAAACTGATTCTTAATTCCCTAGCCTAGTAGATAGGTTTAATCTGCCACACCTAGTCTTGCCTTTAAAGCTCTTGCAAAGGAGGCCCTTTCCCAATTGTTTCTATAATCAGATTTCTATATGACTTTTTCATCCTGCTTAGTTTAATTCAGGCTTTAAGAATATTTACATATATAACTGCATATTTAATTTTTAACAATTTGAATAGAGCTCTTTTAAGAATTTTCATTTGTTAATTTGATATTATTGATGTATGAAGACATACACTGAGCACTGGGCAGACAAAGAGTTAGACACAGAAACACAACTCATTGATATTACTTATAATTTGCATTATTTTATATACTGTTTAGCTTAATTTGGGGTCCAGAAATATATATTACTTATATAACTGCATATTTAACCTCAACAATTTGAGCAAATAGGCAGACATGAATAGTTTGACACAAAAACATAACTTTAGTTACCTTAAACTTATAATTTTTACAAAGCAAGTGTGACTGCAAAACATTTCAAAGACTCCTGAAACTTTTCTTAATTTGTACTATGACTGTGCAGTTTTACACTATGACCATGAAGTTTTACACAAGAATTTTCTTTCTTAATTAATGGATTGTAACTAAAATGTTCTCAATGCTTTAGCACCATTTTGTTTTAGAACTTTATATTTTACTTTGAAATTAGCAGAATTTTGGAGAAGCAACAAGATTAATTTTATATATATTTACTGAAGCTATTTGAAGCCTCAGGGCACAGACTGGTTTCTCTCCTGAATTGCCACTCTTAGGAACATTGACCATCAAGGCAGGAGACTTCTCCCCCTCCACCCACCTTTTTGATTTTGGAGATAAAACTCCAGTGGTCATTTAACCTTATTCTATCAGGCAGCAATTTATTTAGTTTACACTTTAATTCATGAGAGAAATGATTACTAATACCAGGACAGGAGACAGTGATGTCCCAGATCTTCTCTGGCCTGTAGGGGCAAAAGCTATTATGAAATAACCATAGGCAAAGGCAAGGGGTGAGGTTAGGCTTGAAGTAACCATAAATAAAGGAAAGTTTAGTTTAGAATTTACACTTAAATAATAGTTTCAGGCTAAATTCACTCAGCTATAATTTCAGTTATTATCTTTTCACTGTTTTATAATATAAATGCATTTATAAATGATTTTAACTCTTAGTTACAGTTTTTATTAATTTTTTAAAAACCTGTTAATTTTATAACACTTTTAAACACTTTTCATTTGACTTATAACATATTAAATGAACTTAACCATTACTTTAATTTTTCTTTTAAGGTAAAATAAATCTCTTGCAGTTAGTTTGAAATAAGCTACTTTTCAGGATTTCTAGAACATAATGTTCTTTTAAAAGAGATAAGACCCTTCTTCAAACACTGAGGAAATGATGAGGTTAAAGCACAAGAAGCTATTTTGATAAAACAGATTTTCTTTGTATACTGCTCTTACTCAATTTTAATCATAAAAGTTTCCTTCCACAAACCTTCTACACTTTCAGTATT
>NW_026688181.1:332617-378294 GCF_030445035.2 Dasypus novemcinctus | reverse complement strand
AAAAATTAATGGCCTTTCAGGAATGGAAAAGAACTACCTCTCCAACTCAAAGATAAAAATTAAGTCTAAGAAAATCTTTAAAAACAAAGGCCCCGTTCTACTCAGCTTCACGACAGAGTCAAATTAAAGGAGGGACTACTGGGCAAAGTATGCCTGAAGGTACCTCAAGGCAAAAATCTCATTGAGGCACGGTTTCTAATCATTGTTTCATCTAAATAAAATGTCTCAGGATAAAGAGCTAAAAAATAAAATAAAATAAAATAAAGTGATCCCCTACTGCCATTATTATTTCCAAAAAACCCCAAAACAGACTCAGAATCCAAGCCTTTCGAACTCCTCGACCATATTACTGCATCGTCCAAGCCACAGGATTACTCCAAAGCCCCTCCCTGGTCTCCCTGCTCACGCCTTCACCCCTTTGAGCTGGTTTTAACCCAGCACCCTGACTAATCTCATGAAAACCTAAGTCAGTCCTTTCACTTACAGGTTGTAGGATTTCCAACGAGGACTCTGATCCTCTTTCTTTAATAACAATGTGCTCAACTTACAGCAAACTTTCTAGTAGATGATGCAATTCTGTATTTATTGTGTTTGCTTGGTCCTAAGTGTGCCACTAAATGAGTTTCATTAAGTATTTTTCCAGGGTTAATGCTCACACTTTGTATCCTTTGGAAATTCCCTTCCATCCTGAAGAGTGAATAGAAGAGGCCACAAATATCGCCTCTTTAGCCTTGAAAATTTCACTGTCTTTATAATCAAGTTGTACTCCGTTGGTGAAATCTCTGAAAGAAAATAAGCAGATTTAATTTTTTAAAGTCAGATTGCATCCTCCTCTACTACAAATTCTACAAGAGTTCCCCATTTTATTCAGCATAAAAACGAAATCCTTACAAAAGCCCCGAGTGCTTATGTGATCTGGCCGCCATCCGTCTCCTCCGTCACTTCTTTCCACTCTCTCCACTTTTTTTTTTTTAAGATTTATTTTTTTTAATTTATTTAATTCCCCTCCCTTCCCCTGGTTGTCTGTTTTCTGTGTCTTTTTGCTGCGTCTTGTTTCTTTGTCCGCTTCTGTTGTCGGCAGCGGCACGGGAAGTGTGGGCGGCGCCATTCCTCGGCAGGCTGTTCCCTCCTTCGCGCTGGGCGGCTCTCCTTATGGGTGCACTCCTTGCGCGTGGGGCTCCCCTACGCGGGGGACACCCCTGTGTGGCACGGCACTCCTTGCGCGCATCAGCACTGCACATGGGCCAGCTCCACACGGGTCAAGGAGGCCCGGGGCTTGAACCGCAGACCTCCCATGTGGTAGAGGGACGCCCTAACCACTGGGCCAAAGTCCGTTTCCCTCCACTCTCTCCACTTGGCACACAGGCCTCCTTGCTGTTCCACGGACACACCTCAGGGCCTTTGCACTGGCTGTCTCTCCTCTCCCTTGAATGCTCTTCTCCAAACCCTGCATAGCTCACCACGCCCCTGCTTCCTTTGGGTCTCAGCTCGTGTAGCACGCTTCCTCTGACCCCCTGGTATAAATGAGTTTGCATGGTAAGCACGTGCAGTGGGTTCCATCCTTATCTTATTTTCACATGAGTACATTGGGGCTGTGAGAGGTAAAAAATGGGCAACGATCACACGGCTTGAAGCAGCAAAGCTGGGCGTGGAGTCCTGCTTGCCTTGTCCCCAGGGTCTGGGATCCTCCCAAAGCATTTGGAAGTATATCGGGACCTCGGTGATGTGGGACAGGATGGCCACGTTAGACAGCATGGGCTTGTGCACACTGGGCAGAAAGCAAAAGGGGTAAAGCTTTTTTTTTTTTTTTTTTTTTTTTAAGATTTATTTATTTATTTCTGCCCGCCTCTCCATCATCTGCTCTCCATGTCCATTCGCAGTGTGTCCTCCTGTGTCTGCTTATATCCTCATTAGGCAGCCCGGAGAAAACATCCTGGGACCTTCCGGAGTGGGAGAAAAGTGCTCATTCTCTTGCACCACCTCAGCTCCCTGGTCTGCTGTATCCCCCACCATCTCTCCTCCTGTGTCTTTTTTTGTTGGGTCACCTTGCTGCGTCAGCTCTCCCCACAGGCCAGCTCTCAACACCGGCCAGCTCGCCTTCACCAGGAGGCCATGGACATAGACCCCTGGACCTCCTGTATGGTAGATGGGAGCCTAATTGCTTGAGCCACATCCACTTCCCAGGGTGTTGAGCTTTAACAGGGATTAAAGCTTTGCAGAGAGAGCTGAGCCTTCACCCACCAGCCTCAGGTTCTCTCGAGCAAACTCGGGCACACACGTGGCAGAATGGCATCTGGGTCTGGCACTTCCTCCCTCCCCCAATGGGAGTGAAAAGAGCTTCTCACCAGCCAGGGCTCCGTGAGTCCCCGAGAGCTCCTGAGTTAAATTTTTTTGCTTTGTTTCCGCTGACAGTTTTAGTAAAATAATTTCGGTTTGATAGTACAAATATTTCCATCCTCGGGAACCCTCAGCATTGCCTAAGTGTTTGCCATTGTTATTTACCACATGAGGAAGGTGGAAGGAATTTGCACTGCTGAGTAGGTGGCCCCTACTAAGTGCTGGGCAAGTGTGTGCTGAGTCGGGAGGACATGAGAGAAGATACAGATGCCCGTCTAGTGGGGACGATTCTTGGTGCCTTGCCCACTGGGCATGTCTGTTAGATGATGTGGGCATCCGAATAACAGTTGCAATTCGTCACCATGTATTAGGGACCTACTATATGCCGGGCCCTGAGCTGTGGAGTTTACATCGAAAGAAATAAGAAATGTAAACCTTATTATGTAGAGATAATAATTACATGAATTAGAGCTAATGTGAGTCGAGATAATTCCAGAGGGGAAATTACCAAAGTATAATAATATATGCAGAGTGCGTCATGGGGTATCTGCCGCCACGTGGTTGGTGCTTCATGAATGGAGACTGTGATGATCAGGATTCCTTGCATCAGGCAGGTATTATCATCACCACTTGATGAATTTTGAAGTAGGTGTACACAGAGGTTAAACGGCTCCTCGGGTCACACAGCCAGCATAAGGCATGGAGGGCCTGGGCGCGAGTGTACCCCATAGCCTTCAATTGCATTGCCTTGAACAGCTTTTCGGGGGGCCTGTTCTATGGCTCACCAATGAGGCAAGGAGGGTTCTGGGCGTTCAGAAACTCAAAGTTCATGGAGCAAAGTGCTGTGGCTTGGGGGATGGTGGGGAAGACAGCACAGTCTTTATCTCTGGCAGTTGTGGAAATGCCCCAGAGCAGATGGCATTGGAGCAGCATCTTGAGGATAGGTGGCAGCTGGCCTTCCTGCACTGGGGAAGGGCATTCCAGGAAAGGACTCAAGCGATGAGAACGGTGATGGTGAGGCATGGAATGAGTGTCCAGAGTTGTGGCACTAAGTATGACTTCTGTCTTGCATTCTTGATGCTGGGCGGGGAGCAGGTCAGGTTGTCATCTAGAAATCTCAGGAGTCCCCTGGCTCAACCTTCACTGCCTGAGTGACTGTCCCATTACGTGCCTTCCAGGTTAATCCAGAACCTTCCTCATCCTAAAAGCACAGGTGAATATGGTCCTTTTAAATGCTAAACCGGATTTCCTTAATTCTTCTTTCCATCCCTCTCTGTGGGTGAGGGTGTGCACATGAGTTTCTCAAACTAAAGGAAAGGAGAACAAGGTAACTCAGGACTTACTGGTAAAAATATCATAGAGCAAAGCATTGGGAGGGGCCCAGACAGGGAGAGTAACCTACCCAGCATCACACAGCAAGTCATTAGGACCAGAAATACAGCCTGGGTGTGTGGTTGCAGGAGCACGCACAGGGGCCACAACCTTGATGTGATAGAGGAAACCACAAAAGCTTCTAGAGTCAAAAAGAGCTGCCTTTCACTGCTGTGCTACAGCTCACTAGATCTGTCTCACCCTACGGTATTTTGGCCACCTCATTCCCAGTGCCTAGTACACGGTAAGTGCTCCATAAATAATCTGTTGAATATAGAAGGGAGATATGGTGAGAGTATAAATGAATGCAATAATCTAGAAATTTCCTCGTAAGGTTTCTGGCATAAAACAGGCAAATGCTAACCTTAGCTAAAATTATTTTCACCCCATATGTAGGATATTGTGCTAAATACTTGGCATGCATTATCTCATTGGTGAAGTTTTTCATCATAAAAATCCTTGTCTGACATTCACTGAGTGCTTGCTGTGTGCCAGGCACTTGGCACTTGACCTCGCTTAACTAGTGTACCTGTCACCAAGAATCACATGTGGTATCCCTGTGACTACCCCCGTTAGCAGAAGAAGAAACAGGCCAAGAAAGATCAAGACACTCGCCCAAGGACAGACACACAGCAAAGAAGTGGCCAAGTCAGGATTTGAACCCAGTTCTCAGGGAACAAAGCTTGCATCATAATCACAACGTAAATCACAGAGGACAGCCTTATGAAATAGAAATTCCTAGCCCGTTCTTACAGAAGAAGAAACTGAGGCTCAGAGATGTCTCTCTCACCCTGTTTCCTGGGCACTTAATGGCCTATGTTCATGTATCTCTGAAAGAAAAAATTTCAGCCAATCTCCTGGTCGCCTTCCTTGGCTCCACAGCTGAACCCATCCCCAATATCTGTCCCTGGTTATGGGCCCCAACATAGTGCTGGAACCAGGAAATAAAAGACCTAATAACAAAACCCCGTAACTACATGACTGGTCTCTGCAGAAAAGTTCTCTTTAGCTGCTGCCAACCTGTTCTGTGCTGAGTTGATTCCAGGCTCTAAAAATTAAGTGCCTTGTCCAGAGGTACTTCAGTCCTTCAAGTAGAGATATAGCTGCTTGCAGCTGCCTGAATTCAGGCTGAAAACCTGCCAGGGGAGGAGAGAGAGTCAACTGTTGAGGGCATCATCCGTCCCAGGAGGATAGATATCCAGATACCAGCAGAAATCATGGGCGAAATGGGCACATAAAAATAAAGTTGGCTGCACCCAGAACTTCCAACCCAATAGCAAGAGACACATCTGTCTGGAGTCAAAAATTCAAAGGGATCATAAATGGAACAGCAAACTTCATGGAGCCCAAATTCTATCATGTTACAGAGGCGGGAATTGAGGCATATGGATGGGGAGAGACTGCTACAAGATCACTTTATCAGTCAGCTATTGCTGCCTAACAAATTAACCCCCAGCCCAGTGCCATGAAACAGCAAGCAAGTATCAGCAAAACGGTTCTTCCAGTCTCGCCTAGATTCACTTGTGTATCTGTAGGCTGTTCCTGGTGGGGTAGGTGGGTCTGCTGTTCTTGGCTGGCCTCTCTCACAGGAAGGCTCGTCTCTGCTCCATGTTCCTCTCAGCCTCCAGCAGTTAGCTCAGGCTTCTCATCATGGCAGGTGCTCAGGGTTCCAGGAGAGAGAGCAGAAGCACTCAAGATGCCTTGAGAAACTAGGTTTGCACTGGGCAGAGCAGCACGTCTGCCACGTTCTACGGCAAGTCACAGGGCCAGCCTAGATTCAAGGGGTGGGGAAGCAGATTCCACCTCTTGATATGACACTCTTCAATGCCTCATTGCAACAGGTGTGGATACAGAGGGCTTGACACTTAGGGCCATGTTTGAACTCAAGCTATCCTAGTCAAAGAGGAATAGGGGTTAGAACTCAGCTCTGCAGGTTTTGGTCCAAACCTCCCATGACATCATTCTGTGCAGTGATTCTAAGGTGTGGGTATCATTATCCCCGTTTTATAAATGGGAAAGCTTAGGCGCAGAAAAGTAAAGTAGTTTGCCTAAGGCCCCACAATTGGCGAGGAAAGGAGATAGGATTTTTCTCCTAGAGCTTTCTGAGGGTGTGGTGCTTGGCATGTAGAAGCTCAGATAATGTTCATTTCTCTACATGATGATGCTTTCAACATGTGGACACACTCTGGGAAGATCCAGAGTTTTCTCAGGAAAAGGAAATGGTCGTTTGTGGTAGGACGTCTTGACTTCGAATGCTAACTCTTCCACTTTTCAGCTGCACGACCTTGGATAAGCCCCTGGATTTGTCTAAACCTGTTTCCTGTCCTTAAAATGAAGACAATAATGGTACTCACCTTTTAGAGCTCCCAGGATGAAACGGCACTTGGTGCAGAGCAGCTTGGCATTCAATCATTTAAATGGCGGCTAAGATGACAATGGTGCGTAATCGTTGCCATGGCCGATGCACAGACTGAGGACCATTAAACAACTCCTTCCCAGAGGAGGACTGAGGACCATTAAAAAGCCCCTTTCCAGAGGAGGACTGCCCCTGAGCTGTCATTTGAGGTTTGGGCATGACCGGCGGGAACGAGGAAGGATCATCCACAGGTGTCCCACCTGGTGGGTTACCTCCACCTGCCCAGCTCACATGGGATTGCCATGGCATCTTGAATACGAACCTGGGATAGGTCCTCCCCCAACCTGCCAGGTTCTTCCCAGCCTCGGTGAGGGGAAGAGCAGCCATGGGTGGGATCTGCTCCTCTGGCTGGAGCTGAGATGCTGCTTGGCCGGCACTTCCCTGCAAGCCCCATGCATTCCCATGCAATGACACCCGACACCTCAGGGAGCCACGAAGGACGGCTTGTGATATGAACCCCTGACATGGGCGTTTACTCATTGACAGGTCTTTATTGAGGGCCCACCGTGTGGCTAATCCTGCACTAGATGACCAGCGCTCTAGAAATAACTCCCGGGGTGGAGCCTTCCTGTCTGCTCAACGCTCTAGTCCTGAACACGGCCCCATTGGGTATGTACTATTATTTTCCCCACGCTGCAGAGGAGGAAACTGGGGACCAGAGAGGTGAGTCACAGGGCTCGCCAGGTGCACTTAGGGTGCCAGCCCCCCACCGCCTCTCCACCCTGCCTCACACAGCAGAACCAAACTTACCCTGAAGGTGGTTGTCACTCCAGAGAGCTGCCCACAGGTGACCATTGTGGGCAGGTCTGGGGTTCAGAGGGCACTCTGGCAAGAAGGGAAAGGAAGCGAAGCAGCAGGCAGGAGACAGGACAGGCCCTGGGGAAGCCTCGGGTTTGGAAGGGCCCTGTCTTTCCAGGAGGAGAGTTCCCACCCGGTCCCCTTAGGGTGGCCTCCTGGGTGGGGTTTGCTGGGACAGGCCTTGCGAGGGGACACCTTCAAGAACATAGGGTGCTGGGGATTTGAAATGGCAGGAAATGTGTATCTGCCACTGTCAGTTCCTGCTGGGAAAAGCTCTAGAGCAGGGCTTCTTAACCTTTTCTGTTCCGCAGACCCCTTTGCCAGTCAGGTGACAGCCATGGACCCCCCAAGCCCATACTGTGCTGTGTGTCATTTAGTTAATCTATCACACTCACACCAACACGTCCCACAGGAATCATGTTTTTTGAATTTCAATTCAGGCCCACAGACTGCTGGTGAAGAACCCAGACTCTAGAACCCTCCTCCAGCAAAGCAGAGCCCCATCCCACCTCCCGCTGTGCATGTGCACCCACGTGCATACACTGTACACATCGCACAACCGTGCACACAGCGCACACCCCGCACGTGCGCAAACAACACATGCACACAAATCCAGGCTCACCTTCTGATTATGCTTCTGTCAAGGTCAACTCTTGCACCCTGACTTAGAATGTAGAAGGCTTGGGGCCCCACCCACTAATTTTATAAATCACCCAGAAGGAGAAAGTGCTGTCGGCATGGCCACATGAGACATTCATGGAAAGTGCTATAGGTTTTTTGTGGTCACCCGTGGCTCAGAGCACCCAGGCTTGACCAACCTCTTCCTGAATCCTTGTACTCCCAAATCCATCCATTCCTTGTTATTAAATGAATGAAGGGGTGGGGGAAATGTGGGGTCAAGCCTGAAGATGGGATGGTGTTGAAGTCTTCTGCAGCGGTCATTATTAATTTTTTTTTAATTGATGCATTTGGATATTTTCATCTAGAGAAACTGAGGCTCAAGCTGGGCTAGTGGTTTGTCCCTAATCACAGAGGAGAGGCAAATGTGGGTCCTCCCACCAAGGTCCCCTAACCACCTGGTTCTTTTGCCACATACCCTGTATTCAGCAGGATACATGCCCCTATGTTCCACCCATCAGCAGAGTGTGTGGTTCATTATAAAATCTAAGCCCCCTCTTGACATAGAAGTGCAATGGACACAACCAATCCAATGTCCACAGAGAAAATGTGGCATTGGTATGGGAAAAGTGGCCATGGTGGCTGCTGGGTGTGGGGAATGGGAGGAAGAGATGAGATGGGGAGGTGTTTTCGGGACTCAGAGTTGTCCTGGGTGGTGCTTCACGGACAATTACGGGACATTGTAGATCCCCGCAGGGCCCACTGGATGGAACGTGGGAGAGTGTGGGCTATGATGTGGACCATTGACCATGAGGTGCAGCGATGCCCAGAGATGTACTTACCAAATGCAATGGAGTTGTCATGATGATGGGGGAGAGTGTTGCTGTGGGGGGAGTGGGGGGTGGGGGCGGTGGGGTTGAATGGGACTTCATATTTTTTGAATGTAATATTTTTAATAAAATGAATAAAAAATAAATAAAAGATTATAGGTGCTCTTTTAATTTAATTCCTGACACCAATTATGCTATTTATACCTCTTAACGAAACTCTATGTAGGACAGTATTATCCCCATTTTACAGGTAGGAAACTGAGGTTCAGAGAGGTTAAGCCACTTTCTCAAGGCCACCCTGCTAGAAACTCACACATCCAGGATTTGGCCCCAGAGCTCATCCTTGTCACACTGCCTCTGGAGAAGGAGGGAGCACGCCAGCCTGGTTAAGAACTCCTGTGGTTGCTGCTGTTGCCCCTTCTTGGTAGGCAAAGCAGGGGGAGTTGTTGAGTTATCCTGTTTCCAGGGCCCAGTGTGAAATAGCTCATCCTTGGATCTTGCCCAGGTGTCACCCCTAGACGCTCAGCTCAGCCCATGAGTGTACACAGAGGAGACTCTTCCTGATTCGGTTTCTCTTTGGAGATAAGAGAGGAATTGCTTGAGAAGCAGAGGAAGGTGAGGACGAAAAGAAAGGGGGAGAGGAAGAAGGCAGGGCACTGAGAGTGACTTTGAAGTCAGGCCTGGGTCTCCCCCAGATTGAAACCCCAAAAGCAGCATGATCGAGCTCCCCGGGCAGTTTTTTTAAAAATCCCGGATTCCCGGGCCCAGCTCCCAGACATTCTGATGCAATGGGTCTCCTCCGCTGCGACTTGGGCATCGGGAGCTTTCAAAATCTCCCCCAGCATTCCGGATGGATGCCCATGGCTGAGAACCGCTCATCAAATACGGCTGGTTGACTGTTTGGGGGATGGAAGGAAGAGGGAGAGGACAAAGAGGATACAGGAAAGCCGCCCCTGATTATTCCTCAGGGCTCTCCTGGGGAGAACAGAGAATGAATGGCTGGTGGTGATCTCCTTGGTGCTGATATGGCTTCTTGTCCTCGTTGCCATTTTAGAAAATTAAGCTAAAATTGAAACTGGGCCAAACACCCCCCTCGGCAATTTCACGATGCTGAGGAGAGTGTGGCACGGGATTCGTGTTGTGGTGGAAAGAGTGGGCAAGTCTTGGCATCTAGGTCCTGCTTATCCCTAAATAGGGTTCCTTGTGACCACATAGGCAAGCCACCCTGGACTCAGTTTCCTCCTCTGTGAAATGGGAATGATGACACTCTTTCCAACCATTTCACCATGTGGTTGAATGGATCCAATGAGAGAATGGATGCAAAGGAACTCTGATAAGGTCTGTTTTTTAAAACCTTCAAGAAAAAATGCGAAGGCTTTTCTGCACCCACCCCTGCATTGATGGGTTTTGATTCTTTTTTTACACTCAGTATAATGTCTTCAAGGTTCATTCACGCTGTAGCATGGACTTCATTCGTTTTTACGGTTGAATAATATTCCATTGTATGGATGTATCACATTTTGTTCATCCATTCATCTTTTGATAGCCATTTGGGTTACTTCCTTTTTCTGGCAATCGTGAATAATGCTGTTGTGAATATTCTTGTGCAGGTATCTGTTTGAGTCCCTGTTCTCAATTCATTTGAGTATATGCTTAGAAGTGGAATTGCTGGGTCATCTGGTAATGTAATTCTCTTTATTTTATTTTTTATAATTATTTTTTTAATTTTTAAAGAAGCTTTAGATTACATAAATGTTACATAAAACAATATAAGGCATTCTCATATGCTGCACCCCCTCCCCCTCCCACTCTTTCCCACATTAACAACATCCTTCATTAGTTGGTGCATTGGTTACAATTGATAAACACACACTGAAGCATTGCGACTCACCATGGATTACAGTTTACATTATAATTTACACTTTGTCCTGCACAATTTTGTAAATTATGACAAAATATACTATGGCCCGTATCCATCACTATGATGTCATGCCGGACAAATCCAATGTCCTGAAAATTCCCCCATCCTACACCTATTCTTCCATTCCCCATCTCCAAGAACCTCTGGTGGCTGCTGCCTTTAAATCAATGATAAGAGTTCTTCCATTGCTAGAATAATAATAAGTTTAGAGTAGAATAATAATAATTCTACTTTAGTACATTGTTCATTCTCCAATCTTGAGGATATGGGATGGTGATGCCTACTTTGCTTCTAATTGAGAGGGGGCTTAGATCCCATGGGGCAGATGAATGGAGCTATACCTTGTTTGCTGGTGCAGACACTCTGTGGTCCTTGAAATGGGCGTTGTCCATCATCCTGTCCTTGTTAGTTGTCTTGGGTGAGTCCAATGAACTAGAGAGTAGGTGTTGCAACTCTGCTGGAATTCTGTTTAATTTTTGAGGAACCAACAAAGTCAGGAAAGTCATTTAAGCCGACCAAGCCTCAGTTTTCTCTTCAGGAAACTGGAGGCAAATTCTCTATGATTGATGCATTCCAATGACATTTATTTGCCGTGTGCCGAATCGCGTGCCAGCTCCAGGATCCAGGGCTGAATAGCATGTGCCTTCAGGGAGCCTGCAGCCCCAGGCGAGAGCCGACTCGGGTGACGGAGGCCAGGTGTTCCATGCTCAGGTTCTGCCTTTTGCCTGCCAAGGTTCAGCTTCCGGCTCTCCTGTATGACCAGCTCTTTGATCTTGAGCACGTTATTTCACTTCTGAATGCCTCAGTTCCCTTATTTGCAAAAAGGGTGAGAAGTACGTACAGGGTTAGTCTGAGTATAAAACGCAATGGTACGGGTGAACATGGAGCAGCTCCTGCATACGGGAAGACCTGGGATATCCTTGGCTAGTTTAGATGCATGTGTGTTAGTTTTCTGCTAGAACAAAAGACCACACGCTGGGTGACTTAAGACAGCATATCTTTATTTCGTCACGGTTTTGGAGGCTAAAAGTCAGAAGTCGAGGTGTTTGTAGGGGATTTCCTTCTGGAGGCCGTGAGAGAGGAGCCATGCTGTGCCTTTTTCCTGGCTTCTCCTGGGTCCTGGCAATCCTGGCTTCACTCCAACCTCTGCCTCCATCGTCACTTCACCGTCTTCTCTGGGTGTGTCGTTCTGATCCTCTCTTCTTCTAAGAACACCGTTAAATGGACTTCGGGCCCACCCTAAATCCACTATGATTCCTTCTCAAGATCCTAAATTAATTACATCTGCAAAGGCCCTATTTCTAAATAAGGTCATATTCTGAGGTTCTGGGTAGCCTTGAATTTGGGGGGAGTGGATACCCCAGGATGAGATGTAAATGCAGGCTGCTGGTGTGACGAATTAGTAAAATGTTGTCAAGCTGAGAAGTGAGGAGAGGGCACTCCAGGAACTGAAACCAGCAGGTCGAAGAGCTACCAAAGTCCGGGGCTCGGGATGTTGGAGAGAGCAGAGGTGGCCTGGGGCCAGGCCGTGGACCACCTAGAAGGGCAACCTGAGAAACTCGGCTTTTTTCTGCAGGCTAATTTTTGCTCTTTCCACAGTCCAGTTCTATTACCAGCTCCTTCTTATTTTCCCCCTAAACTGAATATAAATTGGTTTGCCTTTTTCTCTTGACTTACCCTCAGCAAAATTATGTCCATGAAATTAGAAGTTCCATGTGCAAACCCTATATTTCTATATTTTTCTAATTCACATTTAAATAAATGCATAAATGTTAAATATTTTAAAACGCACTTGTCTACCTAAAATTGTCTTGTGAGTTCCACTTCAAACACAGTTGAAAGGAAGTGTTCTAAGCAAGGCAGGGGTAGGGACAAATGCTTATTTAGAAAGGAATACAGAAAAGCAAGGTGGTTTGCTAATCATTTCTTTTAATGCCTTCTGTGAATATTAACTCCATCTCAGTAATTACAAACCTTCACCCACCACCACCTACCCCCCACACACACACATCCAGGCTACTGATTTGGCTGGAGTAAGAAGGTGGGGTGCGGGCCTGCTGGGGGGTGGGCAGTCTATGCCATGCTTGTGTGTGTACTGCCCTCCACAGGCGAGGAGAAGAATTACTTCACCAGGAAAGGCTTGCTAATGGGTGTCAAATGTGACCGCCAGGCCCTGGGCCTCAGCAGACTTGCAGCTCCTACTGTCTGATTTGTTGGACTTACCGTGGCCAGCTGACAGGGAGGTGAAGAAGGTCAACCACCACGCCAGGGAGCCAAGAGTTCCTACAGCTGCAAGCAGGAGAATTGCCTCCATCATCCATATGGAATCTAAGCCCCCTCTTGATGTAGAGGGGGACTGGACATAACCATCCCAGGGTCCACAGGATGGAGGAATAGAGTTTGGATTAGAGTGGCCTTACTGGTGTTCTGCTGGGGAAATACTGTGATTAGTAAGGGAAGAAATTGTACTAGTGATGTAGAGATGGTGGCCACAGTGGCTGCTGATGATAGAGAGAGGGAAGAAGAGATATGGTGTGGGGGCAATTTCAGGATTTGGAGATGTCCTGGGTGGTGCTGCAGGGATGGATGCTGGATGTTGTGTGTCCTGCCGTGGCCCACTGAGTGGACTGGGGAAGAGTGTGGACTACAATGTGGACCACTGTCCATGTGCTGCAGCGGGGCTCCAGAATGTATTCGCCAGTTGAAGTGGATGTGCCGTGATGATGGAAGAGTGTTGATGTGGGAGGGCTGGGGTGGGTGGGATGGGAGGTATATGGGGAACTCTTTTTTTAATGTAACATTTAAAAGAAAATAAAGAAGAAAAAAAATAAAACCTTAAAAATTTCAAATCTGAATTCTATTTCTCACCTCTTTCACTCTCTAGACCCTTATTCTCACCTCTTCCCCTCTCTAGACCCTAGTGAAACAATAATGAAGTTCCCTCAGGCTGGTTTTATCCTCTTTGAGAAGGTAATACATTCACATAATTCAAAATTCCAAGGAACGAAAGGGCATCCTGTGGAAATTACGTTTCTCTCCCTTCCCCAGCAAACAGCCCCCACCCCACTCCCTTTTCCCTTCTGTAGTTTGTACTTTCTGTAGCTAGTTCATTGTAACTAGTTGTTTATGTATTCTTCAATGACTCTTTTTAAATATTTCAAAATCCGTAAGAGAAATCTCATATCCACCAAAAGAAAGCGACCCAGAATAAGTAAAAAATTTAATGGTGATTTTATTGCATATGCCGTTGTGTATGATCAACAACAAAACAAGATCAATTTTAGCATTACCAGTAAAGATAAAATATTTCAGAGTCAAAATCTTTTTAAAACTGTTCCATAGAGAGAAGAAAGAGCACTTTGGCAGGAAAATAAACGTCAGAAATCACAGGTCTAAGCAAATGACTTTAACAGTATTTAAGTAGACCTGCCAGATCTGGGAAACAGTAAGATGCAGCTCCCTCATCCTGCACATTTCACTTTTTTCCCATATTTTCCAATACAGGGCTGAACCTGGGCACATGTCTTAGAGATTGCTATATATGGATTTCATGGGAGGTTTATAAAACAGGGGTTCCAGACTCAGGTTTTGGTGTCCAAGGTACCTAGGTTTGAGTCATAAGTTGATTTTTTTTTTCTTAGGACGTACCGGGGATCGAACCCAGAACCCCGTACATGGGAAGCAGTTGCTCAACCACTAAGCAACATCTGCTTCTGAGTGCAAGTATTTTGTTTCTTTTTTTTTAGGAGGTACCGGGGCTTGAACCCAGGGCCTAGTACAGGACACAGGCAGGTGCTTAACCAAGTGAACTACACCCACTCCCTAGGTTGGGTTCTTGTGTGATGTTGGGTAATTGGCTTCTCCCGGTTGAGCCTGAGCTTCCTCGGCTGTGACAGTAGCAAACCTTACTCTGGGGAGTTGTTTGGATGCTTCCTACTTCGTAGGCAGTGTTGCTATGCAGAAGTGAAGTGAGGGCCTGGGGGGCCCTTTTCTCTGATGTCTGGAGGAACCAAAGTGCCGTCACTGCCCTGTGGCTGGGAGGGGTTGAAAGAGGAAGCCAGAAGTGGCAGCACGCGGCAGGTCCACGCCCCCAGGTGGCTGCTCAGTGGCCCAGGTGGAGGAGAAGCAGCTAGAAGCCGGCCCGACAACGCAACGGGCTGGCATGAGAGTGGCTTCTCAAGCAACAAGGGTGTCGGGGGCATCGGGCTTGATTCTGGGGACCTGTGAGCTCAAGAAGAATGGAGGGTGTGGGAAGCAGGACCCTGGCAGACCAGGAGGGCGGAATCCTTGGGGGATACCTGTGCTGAAGGAGGGAGGAGAGGAGGCCCCTCCCGAAGTGGGAACAGCTAAGAGTCCTGCGGGTTCGGGGTACGAGGCAGAGACGGGGGCCAGGGCCACACTCTGTGCAGGCTGCCACTCATCCGCCCCACCCACCCAGCCCTGTGCTGAGGTCAGACATAGGGAGGGTGGAAATCCCGGGGGCAGGGGAAGCTGGTCCTCTCTGACTGGAGGGCAGAAGAGCAGGTTGGGAAGGGAAGCAGGAGATGAGGGTGCAGGGATGGGGCCGGGAGGGGCCAGGAAACGAAGCCAGGGCCACAAGCTTGCGCTTTACCCAGGTGAATTTTTTTTAAAGATTTATTTTATTTATTTCTCTCCCCTTCCCTCACCCCACGCCCCACTTGTCTGTTCTCTGTGTCTATTTGCTGCATGTTCATTTTGTCTGCTTCTGTTGTTGTCAGCTGCCAGGAATCTGTTTCTTTTTGTTGTGTCATCTTGCTGTGTCAGCTCTCCATGTGTGCAGCGCCATTCCTGGGCAGGCTGCACTTTCTTTTGTGCTGGGCGGCTCTCCTTACAGGGCGCACTCCTTGCGCGTGGGGCTCCCCTACGCGGGAGACACCCCTGCATGACACGGCCCTCCTTGCATGCATCAGCGCATAGGCCAGCTCCACACGGGTCACAGAGGCCTGGGGTTTGAACCGTGGGCTTCCCATGTGGTAGACGGACGCCCTAACCACTGGGCCAAGTCCTCTTCCCCCAGGTGAGATTTGAGCAGGGGAATGAAGGGGGCAGTTTGCTGCTAGGAGAGGACTTGTCCGCCCCACGCAGGGAGGAATGCAAGAAGGGAGCCCAAGAGGCCGTGAGGGGCCATCCCCGCAGGTCAGTCAAAGAGGCGGAGACCCCAGGAGCGGACCCAGGAGAAAGGCACACTCCGGGGGTGACCCAGCAGCTGAGGTTGCAGGCTGCGCCTGTGGAAGCCTTTCCCTCAGGCAGCTCAGAAGGGCTGGACTTGGGAAGCTCGGGGTTGCCCTGGGATTTTTCCAAGGGTGATCCTGCTGTACCCAATTCCAATCAGGTCAAGTCTGCCTGCTGGTCAGCCCCTCTCCATCCCTCGTCTGTCCTGGAGTCAAACTGCACCCCGTTTTCTCACCGCCAACCAATAGGGATTAGATTTGGCTGAGGTCTCCCTCCACGCCTCAGCAGTAAGTCCCGCTCTGCCCTGTGGCCAGTCTCCCCACCCTTAATCCTCTGCATTTCCACCTCGATTGTGCAGAATAGCCCAGCTGTCCAGGGACCGGCCACAGTGGGCAGCGGGTTCCTTTCTTTCTCCGCACACCAGTCCCATGATTTCTGCTTTTCCTGCATGGGTGGGGTGTACCACCACAGCTTCTAAGAGCCTCCAGGAGTGCCACAATTTCCACGCACAGCCCACAGGAACCTCGGACCACATGGCACTGCGCTGCAATTCCAGCAGGCTACACTGGGCAGCCCCAAGGAACGCTGGACCCGTGTGGTCCGGGACCCCAGCGCCGGGCTGGAGACTGAGGTATGCCGAGCAGGGGTCACGGAGGGGAACTGAGAGCCAGCGGGGGTACTTGTTCCCAGCAGGAGGCTGCCGCCATCCCAGGCATGCTTGGAAGGCTGGTGGACAAGCACAAAGCATGCTTACCCCCGTGGGTAGTGACATGGCCTGGCTTTTAGGCAGTGTGTTCTCCTTTATTTCCACGACATGCTTCAGATAGTTCAGGGTGAGGTCATTAAGTGGTGGTGCTCTGCAAGGGATTTCTGTAACCAGATTGCCCTTATTTTTTATTTCACTTATAGAGTAGAGACCACAATGGCAGAGTTACTCTGTAATGATCACCGTAATCACCACCGCCCATGTGTCTGTAATTCCCCCTTTTCGTAGAGCTCTTGTGGTGGCCTGGCCATGAGGACCCGTGACAACCATGTGGCACTTTCAAGGGAATCTGAAGACTCATCTTTTCGATTCAGTCCTAGGCTAGTTAAGGGAAAATTCCTTCATTATTTGCATCATATAAATCACTTCTGTAGATGAGAACTGTCCGCACTGATGAACACAGGGAGACCCTGGATATGCTCGGCATTTCAGGTGCTGCTGGAGGAGAGAGCA
The DNA here is from genome assembly GCF_030445035.2 of Dasypus novemcinctus. Taxonomy (NCBI): domain Eukaryota; kingdom Metazoa; phylum Chordata; class Mammalia; order Cingulata; family Dasypodidae; genus Dasypus; species Dasypus novemcinctus. Next base: position 361,591 of record NW_026688181.1, on the reverse strand, counting down.
AAAGGGCAGGCTTGTCTTTGGATTGCAGGAGGGGGAAAAAAAACAGATCACTAATATTTGTGTAGATGTGTGAAACCTATCCATCAAAAACGGTCGTGGTTTCAGGAGGGAGCGGATGTGGTTCGAGCAACTGAGCTCCCGCCACCAAAATGGGAGTCCCGGGTTCAGCTCCTGGTGCTTCCTAAAGAAGACAATTAGCAGACAAGAAGCAGAAAACACCGAGCAGACAATGGACAGAAACAAACGTGTAGGAGTGGATGAGGCTCAAGCAGTTGAGTGCCTGCCACCCACATGGGAGGTCCTGGGATGAGTTCCCAGTGTCTCCTAAAGAAAAAAAATGAGAAGACAACAAGCAAAAACAACAACAACAAGCAGACAATGAGCGAAAACAAGCAAACAGATGAGGTAGCCATCTCAGTGGGAAGTAAAAAAATAATAATATAAATACATAAATAAATGGTGGTGGATTCTGAAGGAAGCAATGGAGAGTATCTTTTTTTCTTTCTCTCATTGTTCCTTCACACACATTCTCTGTTATTTTGCTTCTCAGGGTGAAGTCTTAGTTTCATAGGTGTTCTGGTCACAAGTCCAGTTCGGTCTGACAACTTCATAACTCTCAATCTTAGTCGTGCTGAAACTTCACACCTTCCTCTGCAGGGGCTTCTCAGGCTGAGAAATCTGCAGGGGAAAAGGGCTGCTGCTTTCTCAAGTAAAGACCCAGGAAAGCCTAACTCCTCTGAACTACCTCGATAGCTCTTACCACAGTGGAATCTCTGGTTCACGGTCTAAATAGTTCACTGCCATGTGACTCCTCGTGTCTTATTTGCCCTCTGAGCACAACAGAGTGCCTGACTCAAAATAGGTGCTCAAAATAGGGGAGCTGATGTGGCTCAGTGGTTGAGCACTGGCTTCATCCCACATACGAGGTCCCAGGTTCAATCCCCTACTCCGGTATCTCAAAAACAAAAAAAAAAAGAAAATCAGGGGGAAGGAGACAAGAAACGGGAAGACTTTAGAAAGGAAGGGAAGGAAGGAGAATGGGAAGGGGTCAAATTAGTATCTGTTCATGACTGATGCAGCCAGAGCTGAATTCAACAGAGATCATTTAAAAAACCCAGCAGGCCTAACACCCCACGACTTTCTGTGGGGCCTTGAAGGGCTTTCTGGACTATAACACTCATTGCCGTCTAGATATAAGGTGTCAGGGTATCGCATTCTGAGCCTTTGAAACTGTGTCACCGTGAGTAGCGCTGGCAGGTTCTGAGCGAGTGTGTGGAATTAGGGACCTGCACCCCACTGCTCCCGCCCCACCCCCTGGACAGAGTGGATGAGCCAGGTGGTTCTGAGGGATTTGCCGCGTGATAAATGGGAAGGTCGGTTCACCTCCCGTGAAAAGGCAAGTCATCACCGCCAGCCGCCGGCAAGTCACGCATCCAAGAAGGAGGCGCCCGTTCGTTCCCAGCAGGGAGCCCCGGGCCTGCCGCATCCTTGTCGCTCATTACACGGTTGTGGAAGGGGAGGAAGGGACTGTCGCAGGCCATTCTTCTATGCAGCTTTCAATTCAGCCCCCAGGGCAGCTGGCAGGCAAGACCACTTCCTAAGCGCCTCTTTGGAAACCCTACTCTCCCGCACGTCTGCACGTGCCACGCTGGCAGGAGGGCTGCCTCCCGCTTCTGGTCTCTGCCTGCCTCGCCCCCGGTTCCTAGCCCAGGGCACGACCTGAAATTCTTTGGAGAACGTGCATAGCCTGAAAAAATAAACAAAAGCCTCTTCGAATGCCCATCGCTCTGCTTAACCCTCCCGCCTCTTCTCTCTGCCGCCCAAGCCTGACCCTCCGCAGCAGCAACATCCTGATCGTGTACGATGGTGACGAGGCCTGGCAGCACATCCCGGGGCAGTAACTGGGGAACGGCGGCCCCCAGAAGCTGTCCTGCTCCATGCCCCAGCTGACCATCCCGTTCCACTCGGACAATGCCGGCCTCATCTTTGGGAAGGGTCAGGGATTTATCATGAACTACATAGGTAGGTGGCACCTTCAGTCCACATTTTTCTCTGTGTTTAAATGCGAGTCAGGATGGTGTTTGTTCAATTTGGGGGTTGTGTGCTACCCAGGACCTTTTCCATATTGGTACAGTCAGTATGTATTGTTTTTAGGAACTTGGGCTCTCTAATCAGAAGGACAGGGATTTGAGCCCTAAAGTCCTATCATCAATAGCTGAGTGACCTTGGGGAAGTCGCTCAGCCTCTCTGACCCAGGTTACTGTTACCTGTACAATGGAAATAATGACCCCTACATCACAAGGCCTATATCGCGATTTAGCAAGATAAGTCCTCATCATGTTTCCAATGTTGTCCGCTGAGACTATTTCATTAACACTGCCCTGGTTGTAACTTCTCAAAGCATGGTCTTCACCATCTTGCCAGCTCTCCCCTGAGGATCCTCCGCAGCCCTGTTCGTTAGAGGGAAGCAGCTCTTTCTCTCCCACCCCATGGACTTTAAGACTTCTAGATGCAAGAGAGGGCTTTGTCAGTCCTCACTGTGGCTTCCAAACCCTCTCTCCCCGTCCTACCTTATGAAAAGTGCAAGTTCAGTTTCCACTTGGCTGCCAACCTCCCCTCCTGTTGCTTTCATCCACTGTGCCCTGCCCTCCTCACTGTCCACCCTGATTCCCCCTCACTTGTTACGGGCTCCACCATCCTCCTCTGCCCAACCTCTAAACACTGTAAGATCTCAGGCTCCGTGCTGTACCCTGGCCTCGTCAGATGTGTGTGAACTTCATTGGTTTGGGAAATCTACATTTTTTCCCATCTCAAAATTTCTGCTTTGCCTTCATCAGTCTGAGTGGTATGAGGTAGAGGGGTCTGAGTTGTTCCATTTTAATATTATAGGATGAATGACGCCTGTGGGCACAGGTTGGCTTGGACACATATATTGGCTTCCTCAGCTATCTCTGCATGTGCCTAGTAAAGGATCGGAGATTCTCCAAGCCCCTCCAGGACGTGTACTGGTTTTCTATTGCTGCATAACACATCACCATAAACTCGGAGGCTTATAGCAACACCCATTTATTATCTCACAGTCTCCATGGGCAAGAATTCCAGGCACAACTTAGCTGGGTCCTCTGCTCAGGGTCGCTCAAGACTACAAGGAAGGTGTTGGAAGAGGTGGGGGTCTTATCTGAGGTCTGGGGTCTCTATTTAGCACACATGGGTGTGGGCAGAATTCATTTCCTTGCCATTGTGGGACTTATGGTGGATGCTCACACAAGGCCAGCAGGAGAGTCTCTGAGCACAGAGATGTCTAATAAGGTCAGGCCCACCCAGGGTGATCGCCCTTCTAAATAAGCCAAAGTCAAATAGCTTAGGGACCTTCACCTTCTCCATCACACAGCTAAGGGACTTTCACCTGCACCATTACACAGTTTAGGGACCTCCACCTTCTACATCACACAGCTAAGGGGCCATCACCTTCTACATCACACAACTTAGAGACCTCCACCTTCTCCATCTACACGTCTCCAAAATCCCTTCCCCTTTCCTACATAACACAGCCTAAGCATGTGTGTGCCGTCCATCATGGTCACATAGCGGGGGAGGTTATCATAGAGGATGGGCACTCCAGAGAGTAGGAATCTTAGAATTCTGCTCCCCACCGCCATAGGAACGGGAAAATGAAAGATCAGAATTAGTCTTTCTTCCTGCTTTTGTATCACTGTTTTGTGTAGTTTGAGGCCTTGCTGGTTTTCCAACGACAACCAAGTCCCGATGAGTGCTGTGTGCCCATTCCTGTACCTGGGAAGTAGGTGTCCACGAAGGAGCCTGTTCAGGGTTTGGTCAGCAAATTGGAACAATTAGGCTCCGTCCTGGGCTGCACTCTTTACCACTTTCCCCAACTCTTTCCCTCTCATCCTTTCACACCGTGACTCATTCTTGCTCTGGGCACAGCTACTGGAGACCTCGCCGCTCTGAATTTCTGTCTGTGCTTTTCATCTGGTGTCAAGCATATAGGACAGTAAGAGGCAACTCTTTGCAGCAGTTGATTTAGAGCATTCAAGCCCCATATGCTCAAAATCATTGCGTGAACATCTTTTTCACCCTTCTAAGTGAGTATGGATTTTTCTACTCCAATTGCTCCTAATCCTTCTTTACATCTGTTCCATTTACTATCCTGAGATATGTGGCCACTTGTTCAGAAGTTCAGGTTTGAGTAGTTGTACTACATGATGTCAAAAGTGTTCCCCAGATCCCACAACCTTGTAAACCAGAGCCCCAGGGTGGCATTAGCTACGAGCTCCAGTTTGACGGTGTTGATGTGTTGTGTTGGTGGAGCTTTATACTCGTCTCGCTCAGGTCCCAATGGCACTCCACCTAAACAGAAATTGTAACTCAGGACACATATCTGCTGCTCATGGCTTCCTGGCCTCCGTCTTATTCTGGTCCAACCAGTGCAAACCAAGGTGCTGCAAAAAGACAGAGGGGAGGCCACACAGCAGAGTGTCTAAAAGTATGGGCTCTGGAGCTTGCATGGGGATCTGATTGCAGTATCTTTCCTTGAGAGGTATGTGGCCTTCGGCCAATAAATAAACAGCTCTGAACCCAGGCTTTGTCGTCTGAGGACTGGTAAGTGTAAGAGTACTTACCCGGCAGGATTATCATGAGCAGTGATTGAACAGGGTGACAAATTCAAAGCACAGAAGGGAAAAAACCTGTCAAATAAGAAGTAAGACCCACCCTGGGTCATGCATTTTAATTAAACGCCCTTAACTGAAGTAATATTTTTATAATTCCATCCCCCCTTTCGGCTTTTTGCGTGCTGTTTGCTCTCTGTGTCAATTTGCTGTGCATTCTTCTGTGACTGTATTTATTTTATCCCCGCCCCCCTCCCACCGTTGTGGTTTGTTTGCGGTCTGCTCTCTGTTTCTGTTTGTTGCACACTGTTCTGCATTTTCGCTTGTATCCCTTTTTTTTTTCCCTTCTCCTTCCTGAGTCTGATCTCCGTGGTGCTTGCAGGCGGGCAGCACTCTGCAGTGCCCAGGCCGGCAGCTCTCTGCAGCATGCAGGCGAGCCTGCCTTCACAAGGAGGTCCTGGGACATGAACCCATGGCCTCCCATATGGTAGATGGGAGGCCAACTGATTGAGACGCAGCTACTTGCACCATAACCGAAGTAATTTAATCAAGAATTCTATAACTAGGAAAAGTATCCTTCAATATGAAAAAGAAATGAAGTCATTCTCATATATTTAAAAGCTTAGACAGCTTGTTACTAGCAGGCTTGCCCTACAAAATCAGGCTAAAGGGAGCCCTTCAGACTGAAATGAAAGGACACTAGTAACTTCATAACCCACTGAATGGCCTAGGAGGGAGTGTAAACTACAATGTAAACTCTAATCCATGAGGTGCAGCAGTGCTCCAAATGTATTCACCAAACGCAAGGAATGTGCCACAATGATGAAAGAGGTTGTTGATGTGGGAGGAGTGGGGTGAGGGGGTGTATATGGGAACCTCTTGTATGTTTCTAATGTAACATTAAAAAAATAAAGAGATCGTAATTTTTTTTTTAAAAAAAGACACATAGATCATGCAAAATATTACTTTAATGACCTTACAGAACCTTTCTTTCTACATTCTCCAATCCTCTCTATCCTGTTTTTTTTTTCCTTTCAATCTGTAGAATATCCCTTTCTTCTTGCATTGTACTATATAAGTTGTAAGGAAAAGCCAGACCACACTTTGCACGTTAATTTGGAAATGTCCTCAGCTAAATATCCAAGCTCATCCCCATCAAATTCTGCCTTCTATCCAACACTGGGACTCAAGTTTACCAAATTCTCTGCCATTTTAAAACAAGGGTCAACTTTCTTCCGGTTTGCAATGACACATTTAACCTTTTTTTCTAAGATCTCATCAGAAGTACGTTCAGCGTCAATATTTCTACCAACAGTCTCTTCAAAGCAGTGTAGACCTAGTCTATCGATTCTAGTGGGAATACCATTCTTTGCAGCCAGAGTTGCTGGGTTGCTCCTGGACCGTGAAACGTCTAGTGACCATATGACCTAAGTGCTATAATGATCTGGTTATTTATCTTATCCACCAAGTCTCCGGTTAGCCATTAACATCAGCATTCATCCTCAGTTGAAGTAGTATGTAAGATATTGGTTGCCACCAGGTTCCAAAAGCACCAATAAGTTGCATGAACAGGTTGCTCATCATTCCTACTCCTGATAAGATGTTATTTCTTCCTCATCCTACACTTATGTTCTCATGGCAAGTTCCCTATATTTCGTGCATAAAAGAGAAAATCATTTTAATCGGATTTACAGATGAATTGACATGGTATCCTGATAATTGTTTGAAGTGCTCGGCTGTACTGTTACATGCCGATGTATAAGTGAGCCTGGAAGACTGTGGCGAGGGGAATTCTCTTTATGGACACGACTTCAATCAATGGATGTTACTGTTCCATTTGTCTGGAAGGAGATGGCTAGAAGTGGAGATCTGCTCTGGTTAATGGAAAGTGTACAATAGTTTGGTCAGCTGGTCAGGACTTGGAAGGGACAAGCCTAGAGTTTTGATAACAAGGTGGTCTGGTTAAGAGGCAGATACATGGAATTTTGAAAATTGTCCCAGAGCATGAGAAAATGTGCATGACTTGTGAATGCTCCCCCAGACTTGCTTACTACAGAGGAGACTTTGTATCATGAGGTGGAGAAGATTCTTGCTCAGTGGTTTCATGATCAAAGTGGCCACGGTAACAAACATAGATATTGAACATGGGCTCAGCACCAGGGTGTACCCTCACCAAGGCTAATCTGTGTACAACTCTGGCCCAGGGTACAGCTGACTGACAACTGAGCACAATCTATGGTGCCATTCATCAGGGGAGCCAGCCAGGTATCTGGTGGAGGCTGATTATATTGAGCCCCTTCTCTTAGGCACGGGACAGCATTTTTTTTAGCAATCTCTGCAAAAGACATCCTTTTGCATGTATAGTACCCCCTGCCTTCCCCAACTGGCATTGTTTTGCCAGCAATACTATCCATAGACTTACTGAAAGCCTTTTTCCCCATCATAGTATCCCCCAAAATAGAGTTTACTGAGCCAATGTTTGAGAATTTCACCGGAATTTTTAGAGAAGTTTGAGCATTTGAAATGTCAAGACAAAGGAGGTTGCTGGTACAATTGATGCTGAATATCAAGAGGAAAGAGAATCGCTGCTACAAAGTGGGGTCAGAAAAATGTATTTCTGTGACCCACAGAATTTTCGGGGTGCCTGCTAGTACTGCTATGGACAGTGGGAAATTTTAGTGGAAAAAAACAGCAACCCTTTAAGGATATGATCAGCAAGGACTCAGATCCCTGGGGGGGTGAAATCTTGTGTCATCCCATCAAATAAAGGAGCAAAATCAGCTGTGAGGTTTGGGTGAGGCCAAAGGGATTATGACATATACAGGAGAAGTAAGAGCAACGCACATACATTCTGGCCTGATGTCTCATCGCAGAAACGCGTACTGTTGTAGTGATGCTTACTTCGCCTCTTTGGTATTAAATGTGTAATTTTATGTGTACTTGTTGGATGGAGACAATTCTTCCCATATCTTCCCAACTCCATGTTCAGTGCCGTCCTGCAGGGATCTTGAAATTGGCTATGCTGGGAGTATTAACATGATGGAGTTCAGCAAACACTATTAATCAGGGCTCATCCCCACACCTTCCCGAGAGTCCAGCACACCACTAGATCCAAGGCACCTTTTTGAAATAGCTGGTGCACACGAGCAGGGCCTTTGTTGATGTTACGTAATTGAGCACTGGGAGATTGAGGCGTGAACATTCCCTGATACGTACAAATGGCTCCAGTGCGATCTTTCCAAGTTGTTTGTTTTGTACCCTGAACCTTCAAAGGGTCCCTAATGCCCTAGTGCCTCCAGGATCAAGTCCAAGCCCCTTACCCTGGTCCTCGGCCCCCAAGGGCTCCTCCTCTCAGCCCTCATCAACCCAGCAGTCTTGGCAGGCACAGTCCCTCGCCCTGCGGTGCCTTATCTCTCCTCAGCCTTGTGGACAGGTCCTACATCCCAGCTCTTGTCACTGCCTTTCCAACATGCTCTGTGGTCTGCAAGTCTGTGAGGTTGCCCCTCGTGACCGGAGGTGACCACAGGACTCCAGGCCTGCTGCTCAGTCCAGGGATGTAGTCATATGGGAGCTGGGCCAAGTCGGTGTTGGCACAGTGCCAGCAGGGGGCAGGGACTCCTGGGACTGGGGAAGTTTGGGCAGGAAGAGGTCATGTGCCCTGCGGTCTGGCCTGGAGGCTGTTTGTGCAGTCCCGCTGAGAGCCCGCCGGGCAGGACCCAAGGGGACAGAGTTTTGGGGGGGGCATCTTCTTCGGCAGAGGCAGATGAAGAGGCGAGAAGCATGTCCTCAGGACTCCAAGAGGCAGGCGGGCAAGCAGAGGCCATGGAGGCTGGGGAGGAGGAGGCGACCGGTGGCGCAAGTGGCCCTTGCAGACCTGGAAGTGTTGGAGGTACCAATCGGCAGTCTGGATCAGGGAGCCCTGGGGGCCCTGGGGGCCCTGGCAGCGCCATTACGGCGGGAGTCATGGGCCCTGCATGTGGAGGCACTGGCCGGGGCGCACCGCGTGCTCTGGCGTCAGGTGGCCCTCGAAGGCAGCTACGCGCATTGTATCCTTGAGGAGGGGCCATCAGGGCTGTGGAGAGGAACAGGTCTCTCTGGGGTGGAGGTTGGGCAGGGTGATCGGGGCAGCCAGGGGGAGCAGAAAGGGGATCGGGGCTGGCTGGGGGCGGCTGGAAGGGACTGGCTGGAAGGAGGAGGCGGGAGGATGGCCAGAGAAGCCGGAAGAGGTGCGGGGGTGTAGGTCAGGGATGGAAGGCCTGAGTGAGGAGCGGGAGAAGGTTAGGCTTGGGGGGCAGCGGGTCAGGGGCAGCAGAGATGACCTAAAGTTTGACCCGAGGGAATGGGCAGGGAGGTGGGCCAGGGTGTCCCGTGGCCCCAGGGCTGATGTTGGAGGAAGGCTGGCCTAGGGACACAAGGAGGCCTGGGGCCCAGGCAAAGTCGGTCCAGGCTGGTGCCTTAACCAGATCTCCTCCAGCACCCTCAGAGGCCTTTCCCATCCTACATGGAGGCAGAGATTGTGCTCAGGTCCCTGGTGTCCTTCCAAGGCCCTCACCTGCAGGCGATTCTGAGCGAGCTCTCTGTGACGGACCACATCCTGGTGGTGTCAGTTCTGGAAGGGGCCTGGGGTCGGGAAAATAGGGCTGGGGGATGGGATGGGACTGGGGGGTGGCAGCCAGACATGGGGGTGGGGTGGCAGCCTTTTGCAGGGCCATTCGCACCCGAAGACTGACTGTAATGAAGACCAAGAAACACCAAAATATGAGTTCTAAAGAGGGGACATGGTGCGCTGGGCCTAGGCTAGGATTTACACTTTTGAATAGATTTCCTTTGGTCTCCTCTTTTTTAGTAGGTTGATTGCTGAGTACCATGGGCAAGTATGAATTTCTTTCACCTCTTTCCTGAAGCAGCTTTCCCTGGTGGTGCAGCCCATGATGCGCTTTGGGCCCCTGTTTCCCACCAAGTGTTGACGCGGAAAGGGGGCCTGAAGCCTTACCTTGGGTCCCTTCCCAGGCAAAGCTCCCTTCTCTGGGGCATGGATTCCTGGAGTCTGTGCCACTTCACATTTGCAGTCAAATTCTTTCGCCTATGTGAGTTGTTGGACTCTTGTTTTGTTCCCCAGATGCAGGAAGAAAAGCGAGTCTAAGTGTTTGTTACTGCAGCAAATAAAACTGAGTTAACTCTCTTCCATGTCCGAGATTCTTTTCAGAGACCACTCTCCCAAATTTTCTAACCTTTTCCCTTGGGTTGGAGGGGAGGTTGTGGGATTCAGATATTCAGTATGATACAAGCTAATTAGACAATTTAGGATATGTGAGGAAATGAAAATTGACTGTGCCCTGACACTCAGCATTAACTACATTCAATGTACTCTTAATTTTATAATTCTATTAAGACATTAAACCCATAAAAATCATAGATAATATTTACGGTTTTGAAAGCTTAGGATCAAATTTTTCCCTGCATTTTTTTTCCATTTAGTTTATGGCTTTTCCTCTTGCCATTAATTTTTAAAAACTCTATTGAATGGATGTATAAAGATGCATTATAAGGTAATTGTTGAATACTATAAATTGTCTTCATTTTTTTTCCTTTTTATAGATAATGATTCAATTGAATTCTTGTATAAAGGTCTTTTCATGAAAGGTTATTTTCTTAAGATAGATTCTGAAAGGTAGACTTACTGAGTTAAACATTGACATTTCTGGGAAACGGACTTTGGACCAGTGGTTAGGGCGTCCGTCTACCACATGGGAGGTCCGCGGTTCAAGCCCTGGGCCTCCTTGACCCGTGTGGAGCTGGCCCATGCGCAGTGCTGACGCGCACAAGGAGTGCCGTGCTACACAGGGGTGTCCCCCGCGTAGGGGAGCCCCACGCACAAGGAGTGCACCCATAAGGAGAGCCACCCAGCGCGAAGGAGGGAGCAGCCTGCCGAGGAATGGCGCCGCCCACACTTCCCGTGCCGCTGATGACAACAGAAGCAGACAAAGAAACAAGACGCAGCAAAAAGACACAGAAAACAGACAACCGGGGGAGGGGAGGGGAATTAAATAAATAAAAATAAATCTTAAAAAAAAAAATTGACATTTCTATTTACTTATGTATTCAGTGTGCTTTTACAATGGAGATGAAATTCACCTAACAAAAAATTAACTCCTAAAGCAAACGGATTTGTGGCATTTAATAACCTCATGGTGTTGGGAATGTTCCAAACACTTCATCGTCTCCAAGTAGAAACCCTGTATGCTTTAGGAATTCAACAGTTACTCCCCATCAGCACACCAGCCCCTGCCAACCCCCCGACCCAGCATCCTCCCATCTGCTTTTGTCTCTATGGATTTACCTATTCTGGATATATCACATAAATGGAATTGCACAACTGGCCACTTCTTTCACTTAGCAGGTTCTCGAGCTTCAGTCACCCTATAGTGTTTATTATTTTATACGCCTGAGTAATAAACTATTGTATGTGTATATACCGCACTTTGGTTAGCTATTTATCCGCTGATGGACATTTGGTTTCTTTCACCCTTTCGGTAACAGTGACAAGTGCTGCTCTGAACCCGTGTGTACGTGTATTTGTTTGAGTAGCTGTTTTCAATTCTTTTCTGTATATGTCTAAGAGTGTTATTGATGGACCATATGGTGATTGTCCATGTAACTTGTTGAGGAATCCCCAAACTATTTTTACAGAGACTGAACTATTTCACATTCCCAAAAGCAAAGTAGATGGTTTTGATAACTGATACAGTCTCTATCTGTTATAATTCTGATCAGTCATTCTTTTTTCAGTCATTGTTGTCAATTTGTGCGTTTCTAGGCATTTGCCTTTTTATATAGGTTAGTGAATTTGTTGGTGTACAGTTATTCATATTATTCTCTTACAGTCCTTTTTATTTCTGTTAAGATTGCTAGTGATGCCTGCACTTCCATTTCTGATTTTAGTTATTAGTTTCTTTTTCTTTGTATTTTTTGTTTCTTTCAAATGGCCTCAATTGCCTTTATTATGAAAAAAATATGTGCTTAATATAGAAAATAGAGAACCGTATAAAAATTAAGGAAAAAATTACTCATATGTCATGATCTGGATGTACTACCAAGTAGGTGTTTTTTTGTCTTATTTTATTTTCTTATTTTTTTACGAAATTTTCTTTTTTTTAAGGTACGTATTCCACAAAACATTTAAGAGTTTCAAACATATTCCCCCCCCCCCCTTCTCTCACATCAACAACCTCTTTTTCCTTACTTGGAGAAAAAAATTGCCAATTTTTCTTGATCTTTGCAAATAATCAACTTCTGGTTTTGTTGATTTTCTCCATTGTCTCAGGGGCTGGTGGATCCTATGGGGGTCCCTGCATTCAGGGGGGGTGTGTCTCAGACATCCTCAATATACTCCTATTTATTTCTAACAGGTCATGGAGCCCCACCCTTCTTCTGATCTGAGGATGGATCCCTTAGGCTACGGCCTTCGTCTCCATGCCACATCCGAACTGGGAGTGAGGGGAGGAGGAGCCTCTGACTGACAATTCTGCCTGTGACCTCCCAAGGTCGACAGCAGGGGCAGCCTTCAGTGGTGCCCGCTCTTTGTAGGGGTGGGACGCTCGCTTAGTTTTCTCTCTGAGTCCTCACCTTGATGCCTGGCAGAGCCTCGGACCCCTCCCTTGGTTGACCTCAGTCCACCCCCTCAGACGGAAGTCAGGTAGCACCATACCCAGGAACTCCACCTGGGACCTCCCTGGCATCAAGGACCATTTCCTCTGGAGTCTGTGGTTGTAGATCCTGTCAATCTTTCCTGAGGGTCTTTACGTCGAATCCTGGCAGAGCCTGGGACCTCTCCCTGTGTTTATCTGAATCGTTGCTCAGAGGAAGCCTCACTTCCCTCAGAAGCCCATGTCGGAAGTCAGGAAACTACATTCGGGGACCCTGCTTGGGGCCTCTCAGGGCAGAAAGAAGGGACAGGGCAGGCTGGGTCCCCTTCTGCCTGGGGTAGGAGGACCTTCAGTCCTCCCTCATCTTTCTCACTTTCACACTTGGCAGAACCTGGGTCCCCTCCCTTCTCTGACCTGAAGACTGGCTCCTCGGACCATGGCCCTCCCCTCTTGGACCATCTGGACAGAAGTTATATACTCCACATCCAGCCACGAGGCCCTGCAGCTCCCAGGGCTGATAGCAGGTAGGGAACTGCCTTCTATGTGGTCGTGTCTATCTGGGGTGAGAGGACCCCCCCCTTCAGGGTCCTCGCCTTAAATTCTGGCAGATCCTGGGCCCTTTCCCACTTCCTACTTGAGTTTGTCCTTGACCAAAGGTAACTCTCATATCCATGAGACACCTGAACAAGAAATGACAGTGCTGAGAGGGGAAGGGGACTCCACCTAAGAGACCTGCATGGGTTTATGGGGACTGACATCAGGAGCAGGCCAATTACTTTGCCTGTGGCTATACTGCTATCCCAGACCTTTTTTTGAAAATATTATTCCTTCCTCATTGAATGTTCTTGGCACTCCTGTTGAAAATCAGCTGACCATAACCATATGGGTTTATTTCTGGATGTGCCATTTATTTCATTTTCAGGCCTAATTTCCTGGCCTGGACTCTTCAGTAAAGTGTTGAATAGAATTGGTGGGACTGGACATCTCTCTCTTTTTAGTTTTTGTTTTTGTTTTTGTTGTAGGGAGAATGGTCTTTCACCATTATGTAAAATTTTAGTTGTGGCTTTTGTGTAGATGGTTTTATCAGGTTGAGGAAGTTCTCATCTATTCTTAGTATTTTCAGTGTTTTTCTCAAGAAAGGGAATTGGATTTTGTCAAACAGTTTTTATGTCTCTGTTGAGATAATCATGTGTCCCTTCCTTTTATTCCATTAAGAAGATCTGTTACATTGATTAACTTCTGTATATTGTGCCAAACTTTCATTCCTGGGATAAGCATCACTTGCTTATGTTCTATAATAATTCCCATATATCCCCTGATTTCTGTTTGCTAGAAAATTGTTAAGGATTGTGTCTATATTCATAAGTGATAATGATTGGTAGTTTTTATTTCCTGTGAAGACTTCATCTGTTTTTGGAGTCTGGGAAATACTGGACTACTAGCATGAGTTGGAAAGTATTCTCTCTTCTATTTTTGGAAGAATTTGTGAAGAATTGGCATTGATTTTTCTTCTGTTTGGTAAAATTTACCAGTGAAGCAGTCTGGTTGAGGGCTTTTGTCTATGAGAGATTTTTCAAGTACTAATTTAATTTTTAAAAAATTATTAGATGTCAACTGTCATTTACTATATATTCTTTTTTCCTTCTTTATTTTTTAATTGTTACATTAAAAAATATGAATTTCCCATATACCTTCCAACCCCATCACTCCACTCCTTCCTCATCAACAACCTCTTTCATCATAGTGGGACATTCATTGCATTTGGTGAATACATTTTGGAGCACTGCTCCACCACATGGATAGTGGTTTACACTGTGTTACACTCTCCCCCAGTCCACCTACTGGGCATTGGCAGGACATACAATGTCCAGCATCTTTCCCTGCAGTACCATGCAGGACAAATCCAAGTTCTGAAAATGCCCCCAAATCACATTACTTCTTCCCTCTCCCTACCCTCAGCAGCTATGATGGCCACTTTCTCCACACCAATGCTACAATTCCTCCCATTACTAACCACAATAGTTCCATAGTAGAATATCAGTAAGTCCACTCCTATCCATATACTCTATTCCTCCAGCCTGTGGCCGCTGGGATGGTTCTTGAATTAGTTTTGGTGTCTTATGTCTCTCTCTGAATCTTTCTCTTTCCCCGGGGTTATCTAATTTTTAGCATAAAAATATTCATAGTGTGTCAATATAATCATTTTTATTTAGGTTGGTCTTAGTGTTTCTTCCTTTAGGCCTAATTTTACTGAATTGAGTCTTTGCACTCTTCTTGGTCTGGTTAAAGTATTCTGTTTCTTTGATATTTTCAAAGAATCCACCTTGCAATTGCTGATTTTTCTCTATTTTTTATACTCACTATTTAATGTTTTCTCCTTTCATTTCTAATTTCCTTCCTTCTGCTTGCTCAGAGTTTATGTTTTTCTTCTTTTTAATAGTCTTAAGGTGGAAAGTTAACTTACTGGGTTGGGATTTTTCCACTTTTGTTTAGGTTTTTATTTTTCTTTATGTTTTCTTTATTTATTTATCTCCCCTTCTCCCAGAAGATTCACCCCTCTCTCTAGTCATCGTTTGTTTGCTTGCCTTCTCCAGGAGGCACTGGAAACCCAACACGGGACCCCGGAGGTGAGAGGTGAGTGCCCAATGGGCTGAGCAACATCTGCTCCCCTTGGTCTACTTTGTCTTCCAGCTCTGTTGGGTCAAGAGGTGGCATCTAGCTCTGTTGCATCCAGAGGTGGCATCTGCTTGTCTTCATTTAGGTGGCACTGCGGTCTGAACTCAGGAACTCCCATGTTGGAGTCAGGCACCCAAGTGGGTTAACCACATCCACTTCCCTTTCCTCTTTCTTAATAGATATATTTATAGCTATAAAATTCCATCAAAATTGTTTTAGCTAAATCCCATAAGATTTTTCAAGTGTGTTTGTCTTTTCACTCATCACATTCTTTGTGAATTACACTTTTCCACACTGTATATTATATTCATTTCCTAGAGTTTTTGTAACACGTTATCACAAACTGGGTGGCTTATAAAAATTCAGCTTGGTTTTCTCAAAGTTCTAAAGACTAGAAATACAAAATCAAGGTGTTGGCAAGACTAATACCCCTTTCTTGCTTCTTCCAGCTTCTGATGTTTGCCAGTAATTCTTGGATTTCTTTGGCTTGCAGATTCATCACTCCAATTTCTGCCTCTGTTCTTATGTCATGGTTTCCCTGTATGTCCAAATTTCCCTCTTCTTATAAAGACACCAGTCATTGGAATAGGTCTCACTCTAATCCAGTGTGACCCTCATCCTAATTTAATTACATCCTCCATGATCCTATTTCTAAATAAGGTCACATTCACAAGTACTTGAAGTGAAGTCTTGAACATATCCTTTTGGGAAACACAGTGCAATTCACAACAGGTATTTAGGAGTATTTTTAAAATTTCCAAATATTCATGAATTTTCAAATTTTCCTTACATTATAGAATTCTGATTTCATTCCACTGTGACTCGAGTACATGCTTTGTATGATTTCAATCTGTCTAAATTTATTGAGGCATTTTTTATATCCGAGCTTATTATCTTATCCCAATCAGTTTCCATGTGCTCTTGAAAAGAATATATATTTTTCTTTGGTAGATCGGGTGAACTATAGGTGTTTGGATGTATAGATATTTTATAGTGTTCAGTTCTTCTGTTCCATTTTTGATCTTCTTTCTCATTGTTCTAGGCATTATTAGAATTGGTTTTCAACAAATGTCCTTGGAGTAAAGATTTTTTCTCCTGAATAAGCAGAAGCCAAGTCCAATAAAGACAGCCTAGAAAATATTCTTCCAAGAAACCACCAGATGGTTGAAATAATGAAAATTCGCTAGGACTGTGGTTTTGGAAGAGCTCCAGCCCTGTTCTTCTCCATCCTCATGGTTTGCAGGATACTGGCTTTCATGGTGGTTGTAGGCTGTTGGTTTTCATGGCTACTGTGGGGCTAAAGAATGGGGGCACGGGAATAAGGCAAGTAACGATGACATTTAACTCACTACTTTTACCTAGATTGATCCATTTTTCTTTAATGAACACTTCCTGGATTGCTGCAATCATTTTGTTATGTTCGAGCATCCTGAAAAAATGATTCTGACCATATTTGCCTGAATATTTGCTTTTAGGGAACAAAGGCTTTTCACAGCTCTTTAGTCCTCCATTTTCACTCATGTGACTCTATTTTAATTTTTTATATATATATTTTTATTCATTTTTTAAAAATATTACATCAAAAGATATGATATCCCCATTCACCCCCACCGCCCCCACCCCACCACTCCCCCCACAGCAACACTCTCTCCCATCATCATGACACATCCATTGCATTTGGTAAGTATATCTCTGGGCATCGCTGCACCTCATGGTCAATGGTTCACATCATAGCCCATACTCTCCCACGTTCCATCCAGTGGGCCCTGGGGGGATCTACAATGTCCGGTATTTTTGTCCCTGAAGCACCACCCAGGACTCCAAGTCCCGAAAACGCGTCCGCATCTCATCTCTTCCTTCCATTCCCCGCACCCAGCAGCCACCATGGCCAGTTTGACAACACAGATGCCACATTTTCTCTGTGGATATTGGATTGGTTGTGTCCATTCCACATCTATGTCAAGAGGGGGTTTAGATTCCACATGAATAATGGATGCAATTTTCCTGCTTTCAGTTGTAGGCAATCTAGGCTCCATGGTGTGGTGGTTGACATTTTTCAACTCCATGTTAGCTGAGTGGGGTAAGTCCAATAAATCAGAGTGTAGGAGTTGAAGTCTGTTGAGGCTCAGGGCCTGGCTATCATATTGTCAGTGCAGAGATCCAAATTGCCTAGATATATCTTAAACCCCAGCACGAACTACAATTCCAGTAAAGTAGCATGAAATGCTTGTGAAAAGAGAACCCATCTGAGTCCAGCTCCATCACGCAGAAAGACCAGCTCCAAAGAAGGGTCAACTTACATGGCAGTGAACTCCATCTGCCATGACCATAGAACCTGTGGGTCTCTTTAGCCCTCAACAGAACCAATACCTGGGGTTGTATCTACTTTATCTGTCTCTGAGACTCTGCTCAGGTGTGCATAAGGGCAATCCTTCTGACAACCTCCAGACTCTTTTTTAGAGACTCATAGCCATATAAACTCATTTGTCTTTTCCATTTCCCCCTTACTTTAGGTCAAACAGCATTTTTCACTCCTGTTTTTATATGTAAACAGGGATATTCTGCTGGTCCGAGTTGAACCTTTAATTCAAGGTCATTTTCTAGTTACGTCATCAGCTGGTACTTGGTAGTGATCCCTCGGTGCCAGGGAGGCTCATTCCCGGGTGTCATATCCCATGCTGGGGGAAGGCCTTGCATTTACATGCTGAGTTTTTCTTCGAGACTGGCCACATTTGAGTAACACAGAGGCTGTCAGTAGGGAACTATTAGGCACAGTGTTGCTCTAGGCCTTGTTCTTATTTCAGGTGTATAGGCTCACAAGCATAGTCATTAGTATCAGGGGTCACTGTTGGACCCTCATTCCTTCCTGGTCCTTGCTGTTGAACCTGGGGGACTGCTGCTGCTCCCCTAGAGACCACGGCAGAGTCCCCCCCACCAGGAACCCAGTACCCCCCAGCTGTTGTTTTTAATTGTTTCCACTATGAGTATATCCAAACATTTCCATGCACCCTGGACCCATGCCCTGTATAACTCCCTGACAACCATATGTCTCCTGTCAATAACATCCCATATCAGTATTCTTCTGCTGTCGTTGTTGAACCGCTCTGTGATCCAAAACTTCCTGAAAAGTGAATCCCAATATAATGTCAGGTTCCCTTACTAGTAAAATGGAATATAGCGATGAGTTTAAGGTTAGATCTAGAATGCATATTGATTTGGAAAAATTCTACATCCTATCTTTTTCTTTTCTTTTTTCCTAATTATTGAGCTTCTCTTCACAAGAGCCCTAGATCACAGTAATTCATATATACAATATACAGTACTCCCACATATCCATTATAAAACCTTTTCCCTTCCACAGCGAAAATCTTTTAACTTATTCATATCATATTTACTGAAAGTGATGTACAGATATTGAGACAATAGCTTTCAAACAAGGTAACATTTGTATTTACATTGTGGTTTATACTTTAGGCTATAGAGTTTTCTAAATTTTTTAGTTATCCTATGTTTTACATTATGGTATACATTACTAGTCTGTCGTACCCTATATGTTTTTGGTGTAATATTACATGTTTTATATACATCCTTGTGTACTCCAGTGAAACACTTCTTTTGCCCTCACATTTACTTTGGTTCCATCTATTCTATGTGTATTTCCTCTTCTCCTTGGGGCCCACAGTGACAGTCAATCTTCATTTCTTGAGGAGCCATGCTCAGAGATACTTGCAAGTGTTGAGGGCTTGACTTGCTCAACTACCCTAATACCCTGGGAGCCACCCTTTCTCTTGAGAGATACAATTCCCTCTATTTGATGGTATTAGTCCTCCCCAGGATGTGGGTCTAACTTCACTATCATTATATGGGTCTCTCCCCAATGGTATAACCCACTCTGGCAAAATGAGCATTCAGATATTCCCTAGGAGTCCATCCTGCATGATTATCCCCTTTGAGTATCTTAAACAGGTAACTTTCCTAATTACATTTTGAAAAGGTTTTCTCAGCATTATACTCTCAACCAACACCTGATAATCTCCTATGTTCGTATGTCGCCCCACCCTCCCCCCATTTTCTTGGACAGTATTACCCATCCGCCCATCCCTAGCGCCCTCAAACCCGCAAAGCCCCACCCAAAGGTAACCCTATGCCCCCATTTTATCCCTTCCTTGTACACATACTTACTTCCAGCTTATCAGAGATTTCACCCATGTAGATGTCAGCTTACATCCTTTCTCTACCCCCCGATTTCCTGTAAGCCTATCTTCCAGTCTCTAGCTCTCTGAGGCAGCTTTCTTATTTCATATCATTGAGGTCATGTAGTATTTGTCCTTCAAGGCATGGGATGCTTCACTCAACATAAGGTTCTCAAGATTCATCCATGTTATCACGTGTGTTTGTAGTATATTTTTTCTTAAAGCCGAGTAGTATTCCATTGTATGTTTATACCACATTTTATTGATCCACTCATCTGTTGATGTGCGTTTGGATTGATTCCAACTTTTGGAGATAGTGAACAATGCTGCTATGAACATTGGTGTGCATATATCGGTTTGTATCCTTGTTTTCAGTTCTCCTGGATATATACCCAGCAGTGGTATTGCTGGGTCATATGGCAAATCTATGGTTAGTTTTTTGAGAAACCGCCAAACTGTCCTCCAGAATGGTTGGATCCTTCTGCATTCCCACCAGCAGTGGATGAGTGTCCCCATTCCTTCACATCCTCTCCAGCATTTGTATTCTTCTGTTTTTTTTTAATAGCTGCCAATCTTATGGGCGTAAGGTGGTATCTCATTGTAGGTTTGATTTGCATTTCCTTGATAGATAGAGATATGGAGCATTTTTTCATGTACTTTTTAGCCATTTGTATTTCTTCTTTGGAGAAGTGTCTGTTTAAATCTTTTTCCCATTTTTTAAATGGGTTGTTTATTTTTTTTATTTTCAACATATAGGAGTTCTTTATATATGCAAGTTATAAGTCTCTTATCAGATATTTGGTTGCCAAATATTTTCTCCCATTGTGTAGGCTCCCTTTTTACTTTCTTGACAAATTCCTTTGAGGTGCAGAAGACTTTAATTTTGAGGAAGTCCCATTTATCTATTTGTTCTTTTGCTGCTCGTGCTTTTGGTGTGATGTTCATGAAGCCATTTCCTATTAAAAGGTCTTTTAGATGTTTTCCTAGACTGCTTTCCAAGGTCTTTATGGTCTTGGCTCTTATATTTAGGTCTTTGATCCATCTTGAGTTGATCTTTGTATAAGGTGTGAGATGGTTATACTATTTCATTCTTTTACATATGGCTATCCAGTTCTCCAGGCACCATTTGTTGAATAGGTCATTCTCTCCCATTTGGGCAGGTTTGGTGGCTTTATCAAATATTATATGCCTATCTATATGAGGTTCTATATCAGAACTTTCAATTCGATTCCATTGGTCTGTGTGTGTCTCCTTATGCCAATACCATGCTGTTTTCACTGCTGTAGCTTTGTAGTATATTTTGAAGTCAGGTAGTGTGATTCCTCCAATTTCGTTTTTCTTTCTCAATATGTCATTGGCTATTCGGGCCTCTTTCCTTTCCAAGTAAATTTCATAATTAGTTTTTCTAGTTCCTTAAAGAAGGCTGTGTTGATTTTTATTGGGATTGCATTGAATGTGTAGATCAGTTTTGGTAGGATAGCCATCTTAATAATATTTAGTGTTCCTTTCCATGAACAGGGAATATTCTTCCATTTATTTAGGTCTTCTTCGATTTCCTTGAACAGTCTTGTATAGTTCTCGGTATATAAGTTTTTTACATCTTTAGTTAAATTTTTTCCTAAATATTTGATTTTATTATTTACTATTGTGAATAGTATTTGTTTCTTGATTTCCTCCTGATCTTGCTCATTATTGGTGTGCAGAAATGCTACTGGTTTATGCACATTGATCTTATAACCTGCGACTTTACTAAACTCATTTATGAGTTCTAGGAGCTTTGTTGTAGACCTTTCACAGTTTTCTATATATAGGATCCTGTCTTCTTCAAATAGTGAAATTTTGACTTCTTCCTTTCCAATTTGAATGTCTTTTATATCTGGTTCTTGCTTCTGTGCTCGAGCAAGTACTTCTAAGACAATGTTAAATAGAAGGAGAGAGTGTGGGCATCATTGTCTTGTTCCTGACTTCTTTTGTATGATTTCAATCTTTCTGATTTCATTAAGCCTTTGTTTGTGGCCTATCATATGGTCTATCTTGGAGAATGATCCATGTGCACGTGAGAAAAATATATATCCTTCTGTATTCGGGTGTAATGATCTGTATATGTCTATTGGATCCAGCTCCCCTAATATACTGTTCAAATATTTTGTGTCTTTTGTGATTCTCTTTTGAGGTGTTCTGTCCAATTTGATAGTGGTGTATTAAAATCTCCCACTATAATTGTAGAGACATTTATTCTTTCACTTAGTTTTTCCAGTGTTTGCCTTATGTATTTGGAGGCGACCTTGTTAGGAGCATAAATTTTTATGATTGTTAGTTCTTCTTGAGAGATTGTCCCTTTCACTAATATGTAGTATCCATCTTTGTCTCTCACAATTGTTTCGCACTTAAAGTCCATTTTGTCTGATATTAGTATAGCTACTCCTGCCTTTTTTTGGTTATTGTTTGCTTGTAAGATTGTTTTCCAACTATTCACTTTCAGCTTCCATGAATTCCTGGATCTGATATGGATTTCTTATAGACAGCATATAGAAAGGTCTTATTTCCTAATCCAATGTCCCAGTCTGAATCTTTTGATAGGTGAGTTTAATCCATTGACATTCAGTATTATTACTTTCAAGGATTTACTTATGTTAGCCATATTTTGTTTGGACATGTGTTTGTCATATTTTGTTTGTTTTTTTCCTTCTTTTTTTGTCATTTTTGTTGCTCTTACACTCTCCTCCAACTCTGACTCTCCTGTTTTTCCTTTCTTCCTACAGAACTCCCTTTAGTATATCTTGAAGGGGAGGTTTCTTATTGGCATACTCTTTCAATTTCTGTTTATCTGTGAATATTTTAAACTCTCCATCATTTTTGAATGCTAGTTTAGCGGGGTAGAGTATTCTTGGTTGGAAATTTTTTTCTGTTACTTCCTTGACTATATCATACCCCTGCCTTCTTGCCTCCATGGTTTCAGATGAGAAATCAGCACTTAATCCTATGGAGCCTCCCTTGTATGTGATGGTTTTCTTTTCTCTTGCTGCTTTTAGAATTTTCTCTTTGTCTTGAGCATTGGATAATTTCACAAGTATATGTCTTGGGATGGGCCTGTTGGGGTTTATGATGCTTGGGGTGTGTTGTGCTTCCTGGGTATGTACATCCGTCTATCAGTAGATTTGGGAAGTTTTCAGCCATTATTTCCTCCAACTCCCCTTCTGTCCCCTTTCCATTCTCTTCTCCTTCTGGGATGCCTATAATACATATGTTTGTCCATTTTTCATTGTCAATCAGGTCCCTAAGTCCTAGCTGGATTTTTTCTATCTTTTTATCGATCAAGTCTACTATCTGTTTGATTTCTGTTGTACTGTCTTCCACGTCACTAATTCTCTCCTCTGCCTCTTCTAATCTGCTGCTAGTGTATTTTTGATTTCTTGAACGGTGGTGTCCATTTCCATCATATCTGTTATCTTTTTTCGTATCTCTGCAATTTCCTCTCCAATTGTTTTCTTCATATTGTTAAACTCTTCCTTTACTTCATTAAGTTGGTCTCTAATATATCTTCTGAGATCTTTAATTACTTGTCCAATGTTCAGATCACCTGCCTGGTTTTTAGTTTGTTCATTAGCTTCAGCCATGCTTTCCTGATTCAGGGTTTGGTTTGTAGTTTTTTGTTGCTGTCTGGTCATCATTTTATCTTGATGGGTTTAATCAGTTCCTTAGCTTCTTTTCCTATTGTTGGGGATTAATTAGCTGTTGTGTTTGCATAAGTGTTATATCTTCTCTTTGTCACTTTCTTCATCTTATTCTAATTCCTTGATGCTGGCTGAGTTCACTTTGAAGGAATATATTAGGGCCAAGGAAAGGCAATTGTGTAAGACAAGAAAATGTGTAAAGTAATATTGGTAATAAATGTTAACAGGGTAACAATATGAGATCCGGGAGAATGGATATTGGATTCATGTAAGTTGTGTAGATTTATAGCAGTAAGTAGAGTACCCATAATGAGATAGTCTACTGAATATGGGGAGGAATATAATATGAATTAAAAAGACAGTGTTTTCATGAGAGAGGGAAAGAGAAAAGAAAGACAATAGTATCAAGAGTGGATAAAAGACAGAAAACAGAACAAAGGTATTAGAAATTAAATCTTAGACAATTTGGGGACCAAAGAAAGGGAGGTGGAATATAAGAGAGACAGTAGATGATGGAGGATAGCAAGATATGTGGGGAAGGGCATAGTGTAGGTGGCCAAAATCAATTCCTACAGAAACGAGAAAATGGAGGACGAGGAAACACAGCAAATGTGAGGCATTCCGTGCAGCACCTATTGTATAAATAAGGTAAAATAAAATAAGAAGAAAAGGAGAGTAAAGAAAAAAAGAGAAGAAAAAAATGGGGAGTGGGTGAAGAAAAGGGAGGGGAACAAGCAAGAAAAAGAAAAGAAGAAAGAAAAAAACCCCTAAATAAACAAGAAAGGACCTTGCGGTATACAATGGGACAAAAGACCAGGAGATAATGGAATATTAGCAACCAAGACAATAAAATAAATTAAAAAAGAAAGAAAAAATGGAAAAAGAAAAAAAACAAAAACGCCGAGGGCTAGGACAATCAAGGACCTCAGATGGCCCCTAGCGCGTGGTGGATTCAGTGATGGGAAGTCTGTGATATTGCACACTCAAGAGGTGTGTGTTTAAGAACAAATACACTACAAACACATGTGATAACAAGGATGAATCTTGAGAACCTTATGTTGAGTGAAGCAACCCAGGCATTGAAGGACAAATACTACATGACCTCAATGATATGAAATAAGCAAGCTGCCTCAGAGAGCTAGAGACTGGAAAATAGGCTTACAGGAAATCGGGGGGTGGAGGAAGGATGTGAGCTGACGTCTGCAGGGGTGGAATCTATGATGAGCTGGCGGTAAGTATGAGCACAAAGAAGAGATAAAATGGGGGCAAGGGGTTGCCTTTGGGTGGGGCTTTGCAGGTTTGAGGGTGGATGGGGATGGGCAGATGGGTAATATTGCCCAAAAAGTTGGGGGGAGGGAAGGGCAACATATGAACACAGGAGAGTGTCAGGTGTTGGTTGAGAGTAAAACGCTGAGAAAATCGTATCAAAAATAATTAGGAGGGTTACCTGTTTAGGATGCTCGGAGGGGATGGTCTGACGCGGGACGGACTCCTGGGGAATGTCTGAATGCTCATTTTGCCAGGGTAGTTTGTACCATTGGATAGAGACCCAAGTAGTGAGAGTTGGGGTGGACCCACATCCTGGGGAGGACTAATGCCATCAAATAGAGGGAACTGTATCTCTCGAGAGAAAGGGTGGCTCCCAGGGCATTAGGGCAGTTGAGCCAGTCAGGCCCTGAACACTGTTGCAAGTATCTCTGGACGTGAATCCTTGGGAAATGGAGATTGGCTCTCGCTGTGGGCCCCAAGGGGAGGGGAAAAGGAATGTTGAATGGATGGAACCAAGGTCAATGTGGGAGCAAGAGAGGAGTTTCACGAGAGTTCACAAGGATGATTAAAAAACATTTAATATTACACCAAAACATATAGGGGACGACAGACTAATAATGTAAACCATAATGTAAAACATAGGATAACGAAAAAATTCAGAAAACTGTATATCCTAAAGTATGGACCACAGGGTAAGCACAGATGTCACCTTGTTTGAAAGCTATTGTTGCAGAGTCTGTACATCAGTTTCAGTAAATATGATATGAATAAGTTAAAAGTTTATCGCTGTGGAAGGGAAAAGTTTTTATGGTGGATGTGTGGGAGTACTGTATATTGTATATATGAATTACTGTGATCTAAGGCTGTTGTGAAGAGAAGCTCAATAATTGGAAAAAAGAAAAGAAAAAGATAGGATGTAGAATTTTTCCAAATCAATATGTATTCTAGATCTAACCTTAAACTCATCGCTATATTCCATTTTACTAGTAAGGGAACCTGACATTATATTGGGCTTCGATTTTCAGGAAGTTTTGGATCACACAGTGGTTCAACAATGGCGGCGGAGGAATACTGATATGGGATGTTATTGACAGCCGATATATGGTTTACAGGGAGTTATACTGGGCATATGTCCAGGGTGCATGGTAATGTTTGGATATACTCATAGTGGAAACAATTAAAAACAACAGTTGGGGGGGGTACTGGGTCCCTGGCTGGGGTTACTCTGTTATGGTCCCTAGGGGAGCAGCGGCAGTCCCGCAGGTGCAACGGTAAGAACCAGGGAGGAATGAGGGTCCAACAGTGAGCCCCTGATACTAATGACTATGCTTGTGAGCCTACACGCCTGAAATAAGAACAAGGCCTAGAGCAGCACTGTGCCTGGGAGTTTCCTCCTGACAGCCTTCATGTTACTCAAATGTGGCCAGTGTCGAAGCCAAACTCAGCATGTAGATGCAGTGCATTCCCCCCAGTGTGGGACATGACACCCGGGGATGAGCCTCCCTGGCACCGAGGGACTCACTACGAAATACCAGCTGATGATGCAACTAGAAAATGACCTTGAATTAAAGGTTCAACGTGGATCAGCAGAATATCCCTGTCTACATATAATATAACAGGACTTTAAAATGCTGTTTGACCTAATGGAAGGGGGAAATGGAAAGGAGAAATGAGGTTTATATGGCTCTGAGTCCTCTAAAAAAGCGTGTGGAGGTTGTCAGAAGGATTGCCCTTATGCACAACTGAGCAGAGTCTCAGAGACAGATAAAGTAGATACAAGCCCAGGTATTGGTTCTTTTGAGGGCTAAAGAGACCCACGGGTTCTATGGTCATGGAAGATGGGGTTCACTGCCATGTCAGATGGTCCTTCTTTGGAGCTGGTGTTTCTGTGTGATGGAACTGGACTCAGATGGGATGTCTTTTCACAAGACTTTCATGCTACTTTACGCGGAAAAATCTGTAGTTGTTGTTGGAATTTAAGATATATTTAGGGGATTTGAATCTCTGGACTGACAATATGATAGCCAGCGCCCTGAAACTCAACAGATTTCAGTTCCTACACTCTGATTTATTGGACTTACCCCACTCAGCTAACATGGAGCTGAAGAATGTCAACCACCACACCATGGAGCCTAGAGTGCCTACAACTGAAAGCAGGAGGATTGCCATCCAGTATTCATGTGGAATCTAAGCCCCCTCTTGACATAGATGTGCAATGGAAACAACCAATCCAATGTTCACAGAGAAAATGTGGCATTGGTGTGGGAAGGATGGCCATGGTGCCTCTGGGTGTGGTGAATGGGAGGAAGAGATGAGATGTGGAGGCGTTTTTGGGACTTGAAGTTGTCGTCGGTGGTGCTTCACGGACAATTACAGGACATTGTAGATCCCCCCAGGGCCTACTGGATGGAAAGTGGGAGAGTGTGGGCTATGATGTGGACCATTGACCATGAGGTGCAGGAATGCCCAGAGATGTACTTACCAAATGCAATGGAGGTGTCATGATGATGGAGAGAGTGTTGCTGTGGGGGGAGTGGGACTTCATATTTTTGAATGTATTATTTTTTTTTAAATGAATAAAAAAAATTAAAAAAAAAGATGTGTGTCTCTGTGGTGTGGGCCACCAGGGTTTAGGGGACACAGACCTGGGAACCATATATCCAGTTAACAGGGAGCCTGGGAGCACCGCAGTGCAATGCAGCCTTCAGGGATCCCCGTAGCTGGGCACCAGGCCTATGGGGAGGGTTCAGGCCTGCAAACTCTGACCTCTGTGTTAGAAACCCAAAATTCCCCCTCTCACAGGAGTCTCTTCTGTCGCTGTCTCACCAAGTCGACTTCAGGACACCTCCCACCCTGCAAGCCCCGAAACAGCCTGCTGGGGGCGCCTCTGTACTACAAGTAGTTCAAGGACCGCCGCAGATCGGCCGGCAGCACTAGGGGGCGGGGCTCTAGCCGGAAGCTCTCATCTCTGTGTCTGAAACCCAAAATTCCACGTCTGGCAAGAATACCTCTGTCTCTGTCTCCCCAAATCGACTTCCAGACACCTCCCACCCTGCAAGCCCCCGAATAGCCCGCTCAGGGCTTAGGAACTCCCCAGCGCTGCAGATCCTCCAGGAATCTTTGCCGCCATGCTGCCTGCCCCAGGGGGGAAGCATCCTGCACGCAGCCCTGATCTCCGTGAAAGAGACCAAAAATCTCCCTTTTACACGAATCTTCTCTGTCACCATCCCACTAAATCGATGTCCAGACATCTCCTGCCCTGCAAACACCGAGACAGACTGGTTCAGAAAAATTCCAACCCTGCTCAGCCGCTTCTTCGCAGGAGAGATTATAAGGTGCACTCACTCAGACACCATCTTGCCTCGCCTCCTGTCTTTGTCTTGATCACCACTCTTTTGCCTGTTGAAGAGCATTCACTCTGAGGTAGTGCTTGCTGGATAGCTTGTGCTTTGAACTGTGCAACTTTGTGCTTCATTTGCTGAGTTCTATCAATCCTCTTTCATAGATTTAACCAATTGAAGCTGGAAATATGGTGTGGAATTGGAACCTTCTTTAAAGTATCCTGGGATCGTGTGCCTGAGCCCTGACCAATCTGCAAATGATAGATTGAATTGTGTGTCTCAATTCTAGCATAAACTGTCCCTGACACTAAGCGAAAAGGTTCAACTTTTACCTTGTAACATTTGGTGGTTTAACTCAACTGGGTGTTCACCCCATTCTGTAGAGAGCTCAAGGGAAACACCAATATTCTAAGCAAAGCATGGGTCCATCAGGTGTTCCTCACTCATGTGGAGGAAGAACATGTGCAATGTGACACTCAGAGTTCACGCTCCTAGGACCTTTGGTAAGTGTTTCTACTGCTGCTACCTATACCTCTGTCTCCAAAAGAGATCCTGATCCTCAGAGTCATAGGAAAAACACCCTGACAGCCCTGTGGCATAGCCCAGGTGGTTATTCAACCATTGGCATGGGGAGGGTGTCCATAACCTTACCAAAACTGGTCTGCATCTCTCTGGAATGAGAAATTTGTCAATATCAACAATATGGAGGACACTCCCTCCAAAGTATACCCAGTAAGCACACACACACAGATAAGCACACACACACACACACACACACACACACACACACACACACACACACACACACACTGGAAAAGTTGCCTGATGGTAAACCGATTACTGAATGGTTTTCAAGACTATTGTTGGAGGGAAATGGGATGATTCACATCATTACTGAGTAATGATTACTTGCCAGTCCAAGTAATGCCATGAGGCCTCGAGCATACCCAGTGTGTCTACAGAAGAGACCCCAGAGAAAATGTCATATTAATGGAGACTGATTAGTACACCATAGCGTACACTAACAGTGATGATAAAAATAAAATTAGCAAGTTGTGAAAAATTTCTCCTTGCAGGAGCTGTAAGTGTCTCACTGTGGGTTCTCTGATGGTGGGAAAGGAGGAAGGAAAAGAAGAGTCAGGTGTGTGAGGAGGAAGGGAGGTGGGCTCCTGAAGGGTTAGGGGCAAACCATCCAGACATTGGGGATCAGCACTGAGTCAGGGTTGAGTATTGAAGAAAAAATTCCTCCTTCAAACTTGAGTCCCTGAACAAGCAGAAAAAGACTTGGTGTTTGTGTATTTTGGAGAGAAGAGAAAAAGAGAAGGTGACATCAAGAGTTAGATTGCCAGAACTCATGGGGAGGAGAGATGTTTTGTTTGATGTGTGTGGATTGGCAGTATGTAACAGAATCCGACTCGATCTGTGATGGTTGACTTCTGACAAGAGTTTAAGCCTCACCCTTCCGATCTCCTCTGCTCTACCTCTGCACAAACTGAGAAGAAAACCTTTGTGAACACCACCCACCCTTGACGTTGGTAGGGGATTCA